>NW_024097234.1:0-10644 GCF_016545835.1 Crotalus tigris
AAAACTCAAAAAGTGAAACTGACCTCAAATTCGAAATGTATGCATATACGCAGGTTCCCCACAGGTTGGGGAACCCGAAAAAACATGTGTTTTCCGTATCCAACCTTTCCTTCAAAAAGTAGGCCTGGGACAATATCACAATTTTTGGCAAATGGCCAATTAAGGATGAAAACTCAAAATGTGGAACTGACCTCAAATTCGAAATGTGTACATATACATAGGTTCCCCACAGGTTGGGGAACTGAAAAAACATGTGTTTTCCGTATCCAACCTTTCCTTCAAAAAGTAGGCCTGGGCCAATCTCACAATTGTTGGCAAATAAGCAAAAAGCATGAAAAACTCAAAATGGAAACTGACCTCAAATTCGAAATGCATGTCATATACTCAGGTTGCCCACAGGTGGGGAAACCCGAAAAAACATGTGTTTTCCGTATCTGACCTTTCCTTCTAAAGGTAGGCCTGCGCCAATATCACAATTGTTGGCAAATAAGCCAATTAAGCATGAAAACTCAAAATGTGAAACTGACCTCAAAGTCGCAATGTATGCATATACTGAGGTTCCCCACAGGTTGGAAAACCCGAAAAAACATGTGTTTTCCGTATCCAACCTTTCCTTCAAAAGGTAGGCTTGGGCCTATATCGCATATGTTTCCAAATGGCCAATTAAGCATGAAAACTCAAAATGTGAAACTGACCTCAAATTCGAAATGGATGCATATACTCAGGTTGCCCACAGATTGGGGAAGCCGAAAAAACATGTGTTTTCCATATCCAATCTTTCTTTCAAAAGATAGGCCTGTGCCAATATCACAATTTTTGGCAAATAGCCAATTAAGCATGAAAACTCAAAATGTGAAACTGACCTCAAATTCGAAAGGTATGCATATACTCAGGTTGCCCACAGGTTGGGTAACCCGAAAAAACAGGTGTTTTCCGTATCCAACCTTTCCTTCAAAAGGTAGGCTTGGGCCTATATCGCATATGTTTGCAAATGGTCAATGAAGCATGAAAACTCAAAATGTGAAACTGACCTCAAATTCGAAATGTATGCATATACTCAGGTTGCCCACAGGTTGGGGAACCCGAAAAAACATGTGTTTTCCATATCCAATCTTTCTTTCAAAAGATAGGCCTGGGGCAATATCACAATTGTTGGCAAATAGCCAATTAGGCATGACAACTCAAAATGTGAAACTGACCTCAAATTGGAAATGTATGCATATACTCAGGTTCCCCACAGGTTGGGCAACCCGAAAAAAACATGTGTTTTCCGTATCCAACCTTTCTTTCAAAAGGTAGGCTTGGGCCTATATCACAATTGTTGGCAAATGGCCAATTTAGCATGAAAACTCAAATGTGAAACTGACCTCAAATTCGAAATGTATGCATATACTCAGGTTCCCACCGGTTGGGAACCGAAAAAAACAGTGTTTCCGTATCCAACCTTCCTCAAAAGTAGGCTTGGGCCGTATAATCGCAATATGTTTGAAATGGCAATATAGCATGAAAACTCAAAATGTGAAACTGACCTCAAATTCGAAATGTATGCATATACTTAGGTTCCCCATAGGCTGGGGAACCCGAAAAAACATGTGGTTCACATATCCAACTTTTTCTTCAAAAGATAGGCCTGGGCATTTATCACATTTGTTGGCAAATAGCCAAGTAAGCATGAAAACTCAAAATGTGAAACTGACTCAAATTCGAAATGTATGCATATACTTAGGTTCCCCATAGGCTGGGGAACCCGAAAAAACATGTGTTTTACGTATCCAACTTTTTCTTCAAAAGATAGGCCTTGGCATATATCACAAAATTGTTGGCAAATGGCCAATTAAGCATGACACTCAAAATTGGGAAATGACTCAAATTCGAAATGTATGCATATAATCAGGTTCCACACAGGGTGGGAACCCGAAAAAACATGTGGTTTTCCGCTATCCAACCTTCAAAAAGGCTAGGCTTAGGGCATATATCGCCTATGTTTGCAAATGGCCAATTAAGAATGAAAACTCAAAATGTGAAACTGACCTCAAATTCGCAATGTATGCATATACTCAGGGTGCCCACAGGTTGGGGAACCCGAAAAAACATGTGTTTTCCGTATCTGACCTTTCCTTCAAAAGGTAGGCCTGGGCCAATATCACAATTGTTGCAAATAAGCAATTAAGCATGAAAACTCAAAATGTGAAACTGACCTCAAATTCGCAATGTATGCATATACTCAGTTTCTCCACAGTTTGTGGAACCCGAAAAAACATGTGTTTTCCGTATCGAACCTTTCCTTCAAACGGTAGGCTGGGCCAATATCACAATTGTTGGCAAATGACCAATTAAGCATGAAAACTCAAAATGTGAACTGACCTCAAATTCGAAATGTATGCATATACTCAGGTTCCCCACAGGTTGGGAATCCGAAAAAACATGTGTTTTTCGTATCCAACCTTTCCTTCAAAAGATATAGGCCTGGCCAATATCACCATTTTGGCCAAATAGCCCAATTAAGCATGGACAACTCAAAATGTGAACTGACCTCAAATTCGAAAATGTATTGCATATACTCAGTTCCCCACAGGTTGGGCAACCCGAAAAAACATGTGTTTTCCGTATCCAACCTTTCCTTCAAAAGGTCAGGCTTGGGCCTATATCGCATATGTTTGCAATATGGCCAATATAGCCATGAAAAACTCAAAATGTGAAAACTGACCTCAAATTCGAACGTATGCAATTATACTCAGGTGTCAGAATCAAATTATATTTCATCTTTAATTATCAAACATAGAAACTCCCAATTCTGCCTTCTCTGGATTCTGCCATAAGAGGGAGAAAAGGGGGAGAGCAAAGGGGCTTTATGGCCCTCACTTCCTTCAGCACACTTCAAAGGACTGAATGTATGTTTATTGTGGACTCTAAGCGTTAACATATCAAAGAAGAGTAATTGCCTTTCATGTAGTTATCTGAAGTCTCCATCCAGACGGAAGAAGAAAGGGGATGGAATTGTGATACTTGAAACTATCACTGGAAGGGGGGTTGATTGGGTGGGACTACTGGGGAACCCCTTAAAACCTTGAATGGGAGAGCTTGAAACCCAAGTCCTGTCTAGCATGCCTGCAACCATTTTCTCTTAATAAAGGATTCCTGTTGGA
Source organism: Crotalus tigris (assembly GCF_016545835.1). Taxonomy (NCBI): domain Eukaryota; kingdom Metazoa; phylum Chordata; class Lepidosauria; order Squamata; family Viperidae; genus Crotalus; species Crotalus tigris. Next base: position 3,147 of record NW_024097234.1, read on the forward strand.
AGAATTATTCCAAGAGTTCTGTCTTCTTAAGATGCAAAGTGGGGTGGGTCCATACATTAGACAGGACTTGCAAAATTAATCCACCTGGAAGGGAGACCCTTGCCGGGGGATTTTGCAAAAATTTACCATGTCAGACAATGGAGCAAGAGAGGGGGGAAACTCCCTGGAAAGAGAGCCGCTGACCCAGTTGGAACCTTGCCAGATGTTGGGATCCGAGAGGCCAGATTCCTCAGGAGAAGAAGTGGTGGAGACACAGGACCACAAGCCTCGCTGGTCGATGGGCGTTGGAAAGAAAAGGGAGTGGGGAAAGGAATCAAGAAAGGTGACCCTGAGACGGGGGACCAAGCAACCAGAATGGAAGCAGGAGATGGAGAAATCCTGCACGCAAGTGAAGAGGGAGGAAGCTGGGCACCGTACTCAGACTGGATCCTAGAGAAAGCTATTGACCTGATGAAGAGAACTCTCAGCTCCCTAGGAGAGGAGAATCCTGAGCCCTACGGCCGCCCCAGCTCCTCGAGCCGCAAAGGGAGAGACAACGAGGGGGACGTGGAACCTGCAACCCCAGGGACATCTACTGATCCAGGAGCCCCCACCCCCTACCGGACCACAGATGGCAATCTGGACGGAAGGCACTACCACCCACAACAGAGGCACCGATCCATTCCAAGACGTCCACCGTTGGAAGTGAAATTCAAAGGGGAGCCAACACGCTTGGGGTTTTTCCTAACCCAAGTCCTCAGCTACATGGAGGAAAATGGGCAGGATATTCCCAGCGACAAAGCCCGCATCCGGATCGTGCAATCTGCCCTGGATGGACCAGCTGCGGATTGGGTAGTGAACTTGCATGACTCCAATGCCCCAGAACTCAGTAACTTCAACCGTTTCATGTCCTCTTTGAGAAGACGATTTGAAGACCCCCTGGCTGATCGCAAAGCCCGTGAACGAATAACAACGATGAGGCAGGGCAAACGCCCAGTGGCTGAGTATACCCAAGAATTCCGGGCCATTGCCAGCAAACTGAAATGGCCAGGAAGCAACATCCTCCTTGGCCATTTCAAAGACGGACTAAACATATGATCTATATGATGCTTGCCTGCCCTGAGGGGACCCACATCGACTTGAGGAATGGTATGTCTTGGCAGAGGAAGCAGAGATCGACATATTGAAGAGGCACCGCCGAGGAAAACAATGGAGCCGCCCCCCCGCCTGAGCTGACACACCAACCGGTGAAATCATCGGATACAGCCAAGAAGCAAATGGGGTGTTTCAAGTGCGGAAGAGAAGGGCATCGAGCTGTAGAATGCAGCTCAAAGGCCCCCCAGCACAACCCAGACAGATCCCCAATCAACAAAACCGGAAAGTATTCAGCTAAGCCAAAAGAAACAGCCATGAGAATGATGGAAATTGCAGAAACCCCCACCTCTGCTCACCAAGGGGAAAGAACTCCAGCATACACCACAGGGCCGGTGGATGCCTCAGATGACAGCTCGGAGGGCGAACCCCTGGTAAGTGGATGCATCACACCCATCTTCAAAACAGTGACTATATTAATCCCCCCCATGCCCGAAGCTGTGAAGGTGAAAGCCTTAATAGACTCTGGCTGCACCCGCTGCCTCATTAGCCCAACACTAGTGGGGAATCTGGGCATCCCATACAGGAGACTGGAACAACCAATCTCATTTGGCCAGCTAGATGGATCCATAGCAGGGGGGGTGCCAGCTACCCTAGCCACTTTGCCAATACATCTCTCCCTGGGCAACCATGAAGAGGACTTAACGTTTGTGGTGACCCAGGTATGGAATGCCCAATGATTCTAGGGATGGAATGGTTGAAAAAATGGAACCCCTGGGTAAATTGGAGGACGACAGAAATCAAATTCCCGAAGGGGGACCCTATGGACTTAAAACCCCAAGGGAGGCTACCACAATCAAGAATAGAAAAAAGCATCCATAGGAGAGGAAAAAAGATTAACAGAAATACCAGAGGAATATAGAGACCTTGCTGAAGTCTTCAGTGAGGAGAGGGCGAATGAGCTCGCCCCCCCCCACTGACCCACAGACTGTACCATTGAATTCAAGCCTGGGGCCAAAACTCCCGAAGCCAGATTACTCCATGAGCCCAAGGAGAAGGAGGGAAATGGAAAGATTTATAAAAAAAAAACCTGAGAGAGGTTTCATTGAGCCAGCCCAAGCCTAAAGTGCTGCCCCGGTCTTTTTAGAGAGAAGAAGGATGGCCTAAGTTTGGCGTGGATTATAGGAGCCCTGAATACCAATCAGTGAAAGAACCTATACCCGCTGCCCCTCATGAAAAGACATGCTGTCCACACCTATGAAAAGGGAAAAATTTTTTTAAACTAGACTTAATGAAGCTTACTATCGAGTAGAAATCAAGAAGGGGACGAATTTTTTTTTTTTTGGGGGGAACAAAGACTGCATTTAACTGCCCCATGGGGTGCTATCAATTCAAAGTCTTGCCATTTGGATTACAAGGGGGCCCTGCAGTCTTTATGCAATTAATCAATGACGTTCGAAGGGAGCACCTGTTTAAGGGGGTCCTTGTTTACTTGGACGACATTCTTATCTTTACCGAAACAAAAGAAGAACACGTCAAACTTGTCAGAGCGGTTTTAAAGAAGCTGCGAGCCGCTCACCTATATGCCAAACTCTCAAAATGCGAATTCCACCAGGAAAGGATAGACTACCGAGGCTATCGCATATCCCCACAGGGCATTGAAATGGACCCAGAGAAGGTCAAAGCAGTATTAGAATGGGGCACCACCCCGCACAAGAAAGCAACTACAAAGTTTCCTGTGCTTTGCAAATTTTTACCGCCAATTCATCCCCTCATTTGCACAGATAGCCTTGCCCCTCACTAACTTACTAAAAACGAAGGGAACACCCTCAGTAAAACCTAGCCAGCCACTAACATGGACAATGGAGTGCCAAGCAGTGTTTGAGAGACTAAAGAGACTTTTTTCTGCCGAACCAGTACTAAGGCAACCAGACATGGACAAGCCCTTCATAATACAGGCAGATGCAAGTGATGTGGCAGTGGGGGCTGTGCTATTACAAGAAAATGATGATGCAGTATTGCAACCCTGTGCATATACATCCAAGAAACTCACGGAAACAGAACAGCGCTGGCCCGTATGGAAGAAGGAGGCTTATGGGATACGTTGGGCATTACTCACGTGGCGACAGTTCCTGGAAGGCAACAAAATCCCCTTCCAGGTATGGACTGATCACAAAAATTTAGAAGCCCTGAAAACTTCCAGGAAACTCCATCCCAAACAAGCCCGCTGGTCCCAGCATTTTCACCAATTCCAATTTAAGCTCAAACATTTACCAGGAAGAAAGAACTTCCTGGCAGATGCACTATCTCGCATGCCCCAATATAACAGCGCACGAACCACAGACTCTATACCAATAATGGCAGAATCACAACTGGCAGCGCCAGTAACCACAAGAACCCAAGCCAAAATAAAACCACAACTGGACAGCCAAACTGGGATTGAATTCAGAAAAAGTTTGGAAACAGATGATTTGTTCCAGAAAAACAAACATGTGTGCACAATGAGAGACGGATTGCCTTGGGTAGGGGAAAAGTTATATATACCAACAACTCAAAGACTAACTTTCATGCAACTTTGCCATGACACAAAATCAGCAGGGCATTTTGGATTTGTAAAAACTTTACACTTAATTAAACGGCAATTTTGGTGGCCATCAATAAAAAAGGACATAGAAGTTATGTTGCCAGCTGCCCAACCTGTGCATCAGCAAAGAGGTTGCAAGGGAAATCGCCAGGGCTGTTACAACCAGTGGCAAGTCCCTCAGCCCCCTGGAGGGAAATAGCCATGGATTTTATAGTGGAATTGCCTGAAAGCAATGGGAATACTGTTATCTGGACAGTCACGGACCTATTTTCCAAACAGGTGCACTTTATCCCTTGCCAAAAAATTCCCACTGCAAGGGCCTTAGCAAAACTTTTTATCCAGCACATTTACAGATTGCACGGGGCACCCCAACGCATCATCTCTGATAGGGGAGTGCAATTTACGTCTACATTTTGGAAGGTATTTTTATCCCTCTTAGGGACCACTCAGGGACTGACATCTAGCCATCACCCTCAGACAGATGGACAAGCGGAACGCTGCCAGTCGGTACTTGAGCAATATTTGATATGTTTTTTAAATTTCCAACAGAGTGATTGGACGGACTTACTTCCTTTTGCAGAAGTTGCCTACAATAATGCAGTCCACTCCAGCACAGGCTACACTCCTTTTCAAATAGCCAACTGCCAAAGTTTCAACCCTATGCCAGAGTTAACCCCAAAAGAACCAACGATCCCTTCACTGAAAGAATGGATGGAAAGCCTACAAAACACCTGGCCAATAGTCAGAAAATCACTAGATGAAGCTAGGCGGGCATACAAAGCACAAGCCGATAAAAAAGGGTTGAGCCTACACCATTCAGTATAGGAGAAATGGTGTACTTATCTACAAAATACCTAAAGTCCCTACAGCCCTGTAAAAAACTTGGACCAAAATATATAGGACCTTTTCCAATTAAAAGGATCATAAATCCAGTAACAGTAGAATTAGAATTACCCAAAAACCTCAGGCAAATCCACCCAATTTTTCATTGCAGCTTGCTGAAAAGAGAGCATCAGTCACCTCTACGGCCAAAAATCCCCCCCCCACCCCCTCCAATCATGGTGGAGGGGGAACAACACTTCGAAATAAAAGAGATCCTTGACTCTAGGAGATATCGTGGAGGTGTCAACCCAAAACCACTGGAGCCCCACGTGACACCAAAAAATTGGCATTGCGAAATTTGTATAGTCAATTGCAAAAGGCGGCCTTTACTTACTAGTAACTGCGTTTCCATCCTGCGACGATATCTGTAATACCATCAAACATCCCACATCTGCCTATCCCAGAGTCACGGGTAAACTCGATAGGTAGAAGACCAAAATGCCAAATCCAGTCTGACCTCTGGCCTTGACCTGTGCGATGATCCATAATCATGAATAATAATAATAATAATCAATTTGCAAAAGGCGGCCTTACTAGAACTGGCTTCCCATCCCTGCCGAACGATATCTGTAATAACCATCAAACATCCACATCTGCCTATCCCAGGTCCTGGGTAAGGACTCGATAGGTAAAGACCAAAATGCCAATCCAGTGCTGAACATCATGGCTGACTGTGCAATGATCCATAATAATAATAATAATATGTTGGAAGGGACCTTGGAGGTCATCTAGTCCAACCCCCTGCTCAGGGAGGAAACCCTATACCATTTCGTACAAGAAACTGTCCAGTTTCTTCTTAAAAACTTCCAGTGTTGGAGCATTCACCGCTTCTGGAGACAGGTTGTTCCACTGGTTAATTGTTCTAACTGTCAGGAAGTTTCTCCTTAGTTCTAGGTTGCTTCTCTCCTTGATTAGTTTCCATCCTTTGCTTCTTGTCCTGCCTTCAGGTGCTTTGGAAAATAGCTTGACTCCCTCTTCTTTGTGGCAGCCCCTGAGATATTGGAACACTGCTATCATGTCCCCCCTCATCCTTCTCTTCATTAAACTAGACATACCCAATTCCAGCAACCGTTCCTTATATGTTTTAGCCTCCAGTCCCTAATCATCTTTGTTGCTCTTCTCTGTACTCTTTCTAGAGTCTCAACATCTTTTTTACATCGTGGTGACCAAAACTGGATGCAGTATTCCAAGTGTGGCCTTACCAAAGCATTGTAAAGTGGTATTAATACTTCACGTGATCTTGATTCTATCCCTATATTAATGCAACCTAGCACTGTGTTGGCTTTTTTGGCAGCTGCAGCACACTGCTGGCTCATATTTAAATGATTGTCCACTAGGACTCCAAGATCCCTCTCACAGTTACTACCATTGAGCAAGATATCCCCTATACTATACCTATACATTTGTTTTTTCTTTCCTAAATGTAGAATCTTACTTTTTTCACCATTGAATTTCATTTTGTTAGATAGCGCCCAGTGTTCAAGTCTGTCCAGATCCTCTTGTATCTTAAGCCTGTCTTCTGGAGTATTGGCTATTCCTGCCAGCTTGGTGTCGTCTGCAAATTTGATGAGCTCCCCATCTATCCCCTCGTTCAGATCGTTGATGAAAATGTTGAAGAGCACTGGGCCCAGAACAGAGCCCTGGGGCCCCCCACTACACACTTCATGTAGATGCAGTTCCAATAGGGAGTGAACATGTTCGTCGGTGGGCATGACTCATAGACCATGGGAGGGAAAACAACAGGAAAACGGTAGTGAGAGGTGCCATGGAATCCTGAGCAGAAGTGTTCCATACTTCATCCCTGTTGCACTAAGTTATGCATTATGGAAAATGATGGGGCAATATCCCTTCTCAACTTTATCATTTGAAGGTAGAACTTGAACTGACTTGGCAAAAAGCATTGTGAGATTCTTTCCATGCAAATGGAGATTTGTTTAGTTTTAATACTAATGTCAGAAAATTTCTTTTAATAATGTGAAGAACTTCTCTGACTTTTTAACAGTAGAAATAGAAGAAGGGAAGGGGTCTATCACTACTTGGAATGTAGCTTAAATTTTTAGGACTGAAGTATTGTAGCTACATATCAGAAACAGTGCTTCTAGATAATTAGTGTTGAGAATCAGTTTGCAAAGCTAAAGTGAGTCCAGATTATAATAAGCTATATAAGAAAGTGTGTGTGTGTGCGTGTTCTTCTGCATGTGCAAATGCTGAGTTAACATCTGCAAATCATACACATTCTACAAAGAGCAATGTATATTTTAAGTGTCACATTAATAAGGATAAAATGTTTTCTTGGAGAGACGTTTTACATTAATACAGGACCTAAGCCAATATTTTTTTCTAAGCTTTCCATATCTAGTAATATGACTGTTCTCAATTTTTTTCAAACCAAATAGAACAACTAACTGGCTTTCAAAATGAAAGTGCCACATTTGACTTTTTTAACACTGAGTGACATCCCAAAACATTTTCTGAAGTGTATGTTATTAAAACTTTGAGAATAAATTAAAACAACATATGTCTCTAACACAAATATGACAATTTCATAATCAATTTATTAAAAATAATTTCATATTAGGATTAATTTATCACATTCAGAAGTATCACTGATCACCTATAAATCTATGATTATTCCAGAAATGGAAAAATGTTTTAAGTGCTTCCTCCCCAATTATACTGCTGCTTTCCACAGCTGCTTTTTCAGTTTATTATAATCTTGTTTAATATTATCTTTCTATCATACATAAGACTATTTTGTTTTTGTTTTTATTGAAGTGGTTTATTACTGTTTAATTTATTTGGCAATAGTTCATCATTTAGAAATTGCTGTTATGGGGTTAAATATATCATATGCTAAAAAAACAAAAGATTCCATGATCCAAATGATCTTCGCTCAAAGAGTTATTGACAAACTGTGTGTTGCCTGCCTGTTGCCTGTCATCATCTGTACACACACACACA
>NW_024097235.1:0-209567 GCF_016545835.1 Crotalus tigris
CGGCACTTACTGTCTGTTGCTGTCTTCTCAATTTTGACTTTGTATGCATTTGTCCTTAAGGCTTGGTCTTGTGCAGCCAGAATTAGTCCCTCGGTCTCTTTCTTCAATTTTCCTGCTCTTAGCCATTGCCAGGTTTTATTGTTATCTGCTTTCCCAGCTATTTTTTTCATGTATTGGCCATGTAGTGCTTTGTCTTATTATTATTATTATTATTATTATTATTATTATTATTATTATTATTATTATTATTAGAAACAACATTAATTGTATTCTTTTCTTTAATCAAAGCAGTGAATTTAGCCATCTCTGCTAACTCCCATCAATTTTGGAGCCATTTGTCCATTGTGGAAATCAAAGTATCTTTCCAGCATTGAAAGCTTACCTACCCCCAGACCCATTTCCTTCAATTATTGCTTCCCCCCACCTCATTTTCCTAAAGTGAGAAAATGGAAAGAGCCCAGTATTTTTAACCCCATCCAATTTCTTTCCTGTTGGAAAAAAGGAAGTTGTAGGAAAGCCAGTAAGTTATTTCCCTTTTTTGTGTGTGTGTGTAAGAACAGTGTCCGGAAATGTAGAGGTCTGCATTTGTGTTGCCTCTCCCATTACACGGAGATAAATCTTGTGACGCTTCTGAAAAATGCCAAATGGGGGAGGAAGGGCAGTGTGGGAAGATGGCTTGTAAATGACCTGGAATAAAATACAAATGCATATTTTAAATTTAGAGGCAGAAAACCTGTGTTAGGAGTTGGGTTACAACAGCTGGCCTCTGTCTCTCAGCTAGTGCCTAGGTCTTTTTTTTCCCTTCAACTGAAAAAAGTTACAGGGCAGTTCTTGCAAGTAAGATCCTGACACAGCTTGGTGGTCAGTTTTCAGGGACCCTGGCTAGTGGGAGATAAAGATTGCAGAAAGGGCTCCAGGAATCTGTAGGAGCTGTGATGTTGCATTGTAGTCCGATTTTGGTTCAAAGGTAACTCATTACTCAACAGCAAAAATACTGGACTGCTGGGACTTTATAAATCTCAGTGGTTGCTTAAATCCCATTTTCTTGCCAGAGCTGGCTCTGCTGAGGCTAAATTGCTCAGTGCTGTAGTTTGGCCAGGTCTCCTCTTAAAAGAGGCCACGTTGAAAGTTTTTGCACTTGTGCTGAAGCTTTAGGGCAGAGGCCCCCAACTTTTGGGGCACCAGGGACCGGTTACTTGGAGAGACGTTTTTCCACGGACCGGAGGGAGCGTGGTTTTGTGTGCTGCCTGCATCCCATGAATGGGGCTTTGCTTGTTTGTGCGGACCGGTTGCTGGCATGCCACGGCCCAGTACCCGTCCACGGACCGGAGGTTGGGGATCCCTGTTTGGTGGCACTGAGATTAATCGGAAGAAGGACTTTTGCTAAGATCAAATGAAATGTCAAAACAGGAATGATTGACTGGATTGGGATTAAGGGCTCCGTCTGGCTTAGACACCAAAGCTAGTTGCAAATCCTCAGTCTACAACCATAATTGAGCCTGGAATTACCATCATAACTCATCGTGGTTATTCACCAGACCCAACTGTCCGACAGTTTTTGTGACAGTCATTAAGCAAACACCATAGTAATTAAGCACACCCGTTATACTGTTATTCTGTGATGGGGTACTAAATGTGGAATGTGGGGTGAATCCAGTATGTGGGATATCCAGTCCAAACAGTATGAAGGGCCTAATATGATAGAACAGTGGTTCTCAACCTGTGGGTCAGGACCCCATTTGGGGTCGAACGACCATTTCACGGGGGTCGCCAAACAATGCAGTCCACCATTTTTTCCCCCTTTTCCTTAGCTGTGCTACTCCCTTTTATTCTATTGGCTTTTGAAAGCCAATAGAATAGACTCTCTTGAATAGAGTCTAATTCTATTGGCTTTCAAAAGTCAATAGGAATTGTCCAGGCTGTCTCTGCCCTGCTGAGCCCGCCAAAAGTCCCATTCTGCAAACGGTGCTGCACCAGTTGAGTAGTCCTCGACTTACGACCAGTTGAGTAGTCCTCGACTTACGACCGGTTGAGTAGTCCTCGACTTACGACCGGTTGGAGGTCGCGGCATTACAAAAGTTGAGAACCACTGTGATAGAAGGTTTTGCATCTCAGAGAGAGAAAGTGAGAATTAATTGCACGAGAAATATTGGGTGATTGAAGAGTGATTCCAATGAACTAGGACAGGGGTAGGTAACCTTGGCTCTTCTATGACTAGTGGACTTCAACTTCCTGCTGGCTCAAGAATTCTGGGGGTTGAAGTCCATGAGTCATAAAAGAGCCAAGGTTGCCTACCCCTGAACTAGGAGATTATTCCACCTGCTTTATCGCTCATAGGAGCTGCTTTAATTGAGTTTTTATACAGGTGGTGCTCAAGTTACGCTCGTAACAGAGTCTGTCCATTAACGGTGATAAGTTGTGTCTGTTGTAAAAAGGGACACCCACGTGAAGGACCCTATTTTATGACCTTTTTTGCAGCGGTCGTTAAGTAAATACGATGGTCGTAAAGTGACCACCACGGTTAAATGACCGCCATTAAACAAACCAGTTGTTTGCTATGGCCCGCTTTTTGCCGAAAACAGGAAGCAAATTCAGGGTTTTGGCAAACCGTCCTAAAACAGGGTCTTGTGACTTTGGGACAGTGCAAATGGTCATAAATGCAGGCCGGTTGCTGAGCACCCGAAATACAGTCGCGTCGCTGCAGAGGGGAGGGGGGCTGCCCGGTCTTTGTCATAAGTATCCCCCAGGTAAGTCTGTCAGAAATTTGACAGTCTCTAAATGACCCAGTCATAAGTCAAGGACTACCTATAATCAGTGGTGGGATTCAGCCGGTTTGCACCACTTTGGCAGAACTGGTAGCTAATGTTTTGTTGCCCAGGCCCAGAATGGACTTCCGGAAGTGACATCCACACAGAGAACCGGTTGTTCACTTATTTGAAATCCCCCACTGTGGTGGCGAATGTATGGCATGGGTGCCAGAGGCGGCACTCAGAGCCCTCTCTGTGGGCACGCGCATCGTTGCCCCAGTCGTAGGCCTTCAGCTGGGTTTTATAAAACCTTTTCGCTTTACGCCTCTGCCGCTGTGTACCAAAAAAAAAGGTTCAATCAATCAATTTCAACTTCTCGCGGGGAAAAAAAAGATCTCGCAAAGTTGGAATTGATTGATTAAACTTTTTAGTCCCACCCAGTCTGCCGTTACCACTGCAGCCACGCCCCCCCAATGGGCCACACCCAGCCAATGGGCCACACCCAGCCAGCACCCGACGATGCATAAGTGGGTTTTGGGTTGCAGTTTGGGCACTCGGTCTCTAAAAGGTTTGCCATCACTGGCCTAGAACCATGTTAGAACTCTATAGAGCAGTTTCTGAAATATCGGATGATAGCTTTATTATTTCTCCATTTGCCTTCCAAAGTAAGTTTGGAACGTGCATCCAGTGGTCCAGGGCATGTCCATGCTTCTGTACAGGGTCCTCTGTTCCATCTGCCGTGAAGCGCTTAGCATCTAGGGTGAGTTTCTTTTAGTTCCTTCACTTCCTGCTTACCTGGTCAAGGTTTGGGCTCCACCACCTATCCCAACAGCTTCCTTTTATTTCTTATTTGGTCATGCTCACCTGTTGAATTCCCTGTTCCTACAAGGAATGGTTAGAAGACCTAAGTGCAGGTAATCTTTGACTTACAACAATTCATTTAGGGACTGTATGATTGTTTTCATACTTTGAGCATCCCCACGGTCCCTGTAATCAAAATTCAGCTGCTTGACAAGCGACTCATATTTATGACATTGCAGTGTTCCGGGGTCACGGGATCCCCTTTTTACCATCTTCCGACAAGCAAAGAAGTCAGGGGGGAAGCCAGGTTAACAATTCTGTAACTAACTTAAACAGCTGGAGTGATTCACTTAACAATTGCGATAAGTCGTTAAACGGGGCAAAATTCACTTTACGATTGTCTTGCTTGGCCACAGAAATTTTGGGCTCAGTTGTGGTCGTAGGCTGAGGACTCCCTTTGTGTTTAGTTTGCAGGAGAGAAGGTCTGGAGGAGATACGAGGGTCTTCTTCAACTATCTGGAGGGCTGTCATGTTCAGATGCGTTCTGACTCACCCCAGAGAGTTGGAGTTGGATGGACGTTCGAGGATGTAGATACAGATTTGACACGAGGGAGAACCTCTTGACAGAGCAAGAGCTGTCAATCAGTGGAATGGACAGCTTTAAGACTTGTGGACTTCAGCTCCCAGAATGACCCAGCCAGCTCCCATTTTGGGAGTTGACGTCCACAAGTCTTAAATGTCTATGGAGATCCTCCGCCATCCAGGTCATGGCTGTCCCAAAGGTGCTTTTTCACGAGGCAGGTGGACTTCCTTGTTTTTCTTTGAAGACCTTTCGCTTCCAAGAAGCTTCTTCAGTCCAGAGGTCATGAAAAAGCCCCTTTGGGACACAAGTCTTAAAGTTTGGAGATCCCTGGTATAGAACAACCCATTGTTTTTTTTCCCTTCACTGGAGAATTTCCCCCTTCACTGGAGATTGATTGATTGAAGCTTCTTGGACTAGACGTGAAATGTTTTCCAAGAAAAAAAAAAACCCACAAGAAAGTCCAGTTGCTTTTTGGAATAATCAAGACCTGGAGGGTTGAGAATCTCCATAGACAAGGGGAGGGGTCTCCAGCCCCCAGGCTGCAGCCCCAAACCGGTCCACCCAAGTGATGGGGGAGTGCTCTCACACATGCAGCTCCACTTGCGTCAGCACAAACGGAGCTGCATGTGCTTGCCCGCTGTGTGGGCAGAACCATCCCCTCTCTTTCTCCCCCCCTCCCCATCAGTTTGCAAGGCCAGAAAGGTTGGGCCTTAGACTTTAGGATTCTTGAATCTATGCTCGCTGGTGCAGGGATGGGAATCCTGTGTCCCTCCAGATCTGGCTGGACTACAGTTCCCAATCCCAACCCCTTTTGCCCCAGGTGGCTGAGTTGCTAAGAGTTTGGTTTCATCACCGTCTGGAGAACTTCCATTTTCTCATAACTGAGTTGCTGGCGGCTTCTCAAGCACCATCAGCAAAAGCCCGGTACCTACAAAGTGGATTATGAAGATGAGCACTGTGGATTAAGGAGATAGGATATATTTGATTGGATGCTTAGGTGCAGAAATTTATTTCCGGAGCCAAAAGGGACAACCTCCGTGTTGTCTCATAAGTACTCGTTCTGGATTTTATGCCTCCAACTTTTCTGATTGAAATCATTTTAACTGAGGCAAAACAAGGAGCCTTATAATTATTTTCCCCTTGATGGGAAGTCATTATTCTTACACACCTCACCATCTTCTTGGCCCCTGATTCTCATCCAGGCAGGCAGAGCTCCTTGTTCTCAAGTTGGCTGAATAGCTGAACCGTATACATGAAGCCTAATTCACAATTATAAAAGCTTCCTTTCTTAAGTCACCGAGAAATGATTTTTCTTTATGATGGACAACCCAGTGTGTGAAGATTACAACTTTGACCTGATTGGCATCCCATCGCAGCACGACGAGGCACTGGACTTAATTAGTGGAAGAATGCCTTTTTCCATCTCTTCAGTAATTACTCACTGCCTTGCTGGTGCAAAGAGGGAGAGCTGAACCATGGTGCAAATGCTTTCCATGCTCGGTGACTGATCTGGTGCATTCTGCCTTTTTTTAGACATGTTCTAATTGCTTTGTTCCTGTCTGGTTTCTTTTCTTTTTTTCCCCTCCTCTCTGCCCCACAGGTAGAAAATGTCAAGTTGCTAGATCGTTATACCAACAAGAAAGCAGCAAATGGGACGCTGTATTTGACGGCTACTCATCTGATCTACGTGGACACCTCAACTGAAGTTCGAAAAGAGACATGGGTAATAGCAATTTTCCAGACCACTGAGAACCAAACGGTTCTTGTCTTGCAAAAGCTAAGCTCATTTCCACTTTTTTTAGTAGAGGTAGTCTTTTACCTACGGCTGGCCATTAGGCAACAGTTAAATTGCTAAGTTACAACAGAGCCACCCAAAAAGAAAGAGAACTTATGACTCAAGTTCTCAAGTTCTTACAGGTGCCCCTTCTAGCAGTCCCATGAACACAGCACTGGGCCCACATTTAGAGTGGGTCATGTGATCGTTATTTACAAGGCTTTTGCTGAAAACTCGTGTTTACTTCTGGTTTTTGCAAAAATGCCCCATAGCAAACAGTGGATTCCCTTAACAATTGTGGTGTTTGCTATATGACTACGATGTTCCCTTAGCGGTCAATGCCAAAAATCTTGTAAAATCAAGTCTGGTGATGTGCTGATTGCCACAGCTTATGGCCGTAATGGGCAGGCTTCATTTTAGCTGTAAGTCGAGAACTAGCTGTGATGGACTTAATCTAAACAGTCTGGTTCAGGGGTCTTCAAACTTGGCCCTTTTATGACTTGTGGACTTCAACTCCCAGAATTCCCTCAGCCAGCATGCCTAACCCTGGTCCGGTTAGTCCCTAACTAGCTGCCCGGTAGATGCTGAAGATTGCAAGCATTAACCAGGTTGTAGATGACTGTATTTGGTGAACGGCTCCTAAGCAACATTTGAACATGAGATTCTTGATGGATCAGAGCCACCAAAGTCAACAGTCAACAGGCTACGAAGACCCTGAAAATCTATAGCTCAGTTTTCAGCACATTGTGTTTGGAAATATATTCTGTAGAGCAGTGATTCTCAACCTGTGGTCTGCGGATCCTGTGGGGGGGGGGAAACGATGTCACAGGGGGTCCGCAAAGGCTTGAAGAAATTTTTTTTTAAAATTTTTTATTTTTAAACCAACAAAACAAAACAATACATAACACACATACACACACAGTATATACTCCTCCCCCTTTTTTTAACAGCAATTTTGTAACGGTAATCTATTATTTACATTCCCCCCCCCTTTATTCTTCTTTAGAATATTTGTCCTTGTTGCCCTGTTGTTTCTTATTTGCATTTTTGGCTTGAAGAAATATTATGATTTAAATCCTAAGTCTTGGAGGTCCATGGCCATGGTCTGTGGCCACAAAAGGTATTTAAAGGGGCTCCCTAGTGAAGAAAAAGTTGAGAACCACTGCTGTAGAGCTGTTATTAAATGTTTGAACATGCGTATCACATTTATTTTCAGAAATGGCTATCAGTTAAGACTATCAGCATCAGCCCTTTGAGGCAAACCGAACTGAGAAACCAAAATTGTGAATGCTAATACTATTTTTATTGTAAGGTTAGATTAACTGACTCTTGCAAGTCTGAATCCACGCCCTTCCCTTATCTTTGAGAAGACTAACGAAGTCAAGGCCATGGTTTTCCCAGTTGCAATGTATGGCCATGGTTTAGTCAAGGCCATGGTTTTCCCAGTTGCAATGTATGGCCATGGTTTAGTCAAGGCCATGGTTTTCCCTGTTGCAATGTATGGCCATGGTTTAGTCAAGGAACGGTTGCGAGAATTGGGTATGTCTAGTTTAACGAAGAGAAGGACAAGGGGGGACATGATAGCAGTATTCCAATATCTCAGGGGCTGCCATAAAGAAGAGGGAATTAAGCTATTTTCCAAAGCACCTGAAGGCAGGACAAGAAGCAACGGGTGGAAACTAATCAAGGAGAGAAGCAACCTAGAACTAAGGAGAAACTTCCTGACAGTGAGAACAATTAATCAGTGGAACAGCTTGCCTCCAGAAGAAGCAGAAATGCTCCAACACTGGAAGTTTTTAAGAAGAGACTGGACAGCCATTGTCCGAAATGGTGTAGGGTTTCGAGCAGGGGGTGGACTAGATGACCAAGGTCCCTTCCAACTTTACTATTATTATTATTAAGGCCATGGTTTTCCCAGTTGCAATGTATGGCCATGGTTTAGTCAAGGCCATGGTTTTCCCAGTTGCAATGTATGGCCATGGTTTAGTCAAGGCCATGGTTTTCCCAGTTGCAATGTATGGCCATGGTTTAGTCAAGGCCATGGTTTTCCCAGTTGCAATGTATGGCCATGGTTTAGTCAAGGCCATGGTTTTCCCAGTTGCAATGTATGGCTGTGAAAGTTGGACCATCAGAAAGGCCGAGCGCCAAAGAATGGAGGCCTTTGAACTACGGTGCTGGCCTAAAGATGCCATCGGCAAAGAGGTCATTGTTCGGTCTTCATTTTCATCCCTGCATGAACACTGCTTTGCTGAGGTCATTTAGTGGAAAGCAAAACGTAAAAATAGTCAAAACAAGGCCTCCTCCCCACTCCCTGAGCAGAATCTGCACTCTCGGCTGGCTGCAAGTTCTCCATTCTTAGCCTTCTACTGCCGAGAAAATCAACTTCTCTAAAATGCCCATAACAGTAAAAAAAAAAAAAAAAAGCCTGCATGACATAAGCCTAAGACTGAAAACCAGGCTTGTCAGTTGCTATATTTTTTCTATCCTGCTCTATGGAGTAGAGAGTCGGTCTCTGACAGAAGGCCACCTGAAGAGACTAGAAGCATTTGAAATGTGGATTGACAGGTGGCTGTTATGTATAAGCTGGGTTGACAAGATCAGAAATGAGGAGGGGATAAGCCGCCTGGGAAAGCCAAGGGAAATCATCAAAACAATTAAAAAACGAAAATTAGAATATTTCGGACATGCGATGCGACACCCAGAAAAATACGGCATGCTCCCTTTAATCCTCCAGGGAAAGATGGAAGGCAAACGAGGTCCAGGCAGAAGAAGAACATCGTGGCTTCAAAATCTAAGGGATTGGTTTGGACAAAACTCAGCAGCACTTTTTCTTGCAGGTGCTGATAAAAACAGGATCGCCAACAGGATCTGATAATGGGTATGGCACAAGAAGAAGAAGAAGAAGAAGCCTCATTCAACACATTATCCTAGATTGCACTCAGGCTTAAAAACGGAGCCATTTTAACGTACAGTGCAGTGCAGTTTTTGTGGGATACGGCCGCTTGAGCAGTAGGAATTCGCCTAGGAGAGAAATCAAAGGGGCAGCCACTTTCATGCCCATCAAATGCATCGTTTCAGAGTTGCAAAATGCAAATTAGTGTTGCCTCTTAACAACCATTCACTTAGGGACCGTTCAAAGTTACGAAGGCACTGGAAGAAGTGACTTACGACCGTTTTTCACACTTACGACCATTGCAGCATCCCCATGGTCACGTGGTCAAAATTCGGGTGCTTGGTAATTGCATATTTATGATGGTCGCAGCGTCCCTGGGGGTCACGTGATCCCCTTTTGCAACCTGAGAAGCTAAGTTAGTGGGGAAGTGAGAATCACTTAGCAGCCGTGTTGTTAACCCAAAACAACTGCAGTGGTTCACTTGATTGTGGCAAGTGAAGTTGTAAATTGGGGCCAAATTCACTTAACAACTGCCTTGCTTAGCCACAAAAATTTGGGGCTTAATTGTGGTCATAAATTGAGGACTGCCTGTATTGGCTTTTGCTATTTTAGCCACAGGAATGTGCACGGTTGACCCACACCGCTACCACCGTTTACTTTTTGTCAAGGTTGGAAGACCAGCCTTAATGTGCGACGGACGTTGCTTCTTGACTTGCAAATCAGTCCGGGGAGAGAGAAGAGGTGTGGAGTGCAAACTTTGAAGATGTAAGGAAGCAGACTGTGGGAACCAAGGTCAATTGCCAGGAGTCTGGCCGGATCTAGAAATGCTTTCTCACAACAATGTCTTGCACCTTGATTGGGCAGCGTGACCTGACACGGAAAGAGGAGGAGGAAATCAATGTTTTTAGTCCAGTCTCTTCTTAAAAACTTCCAGTGTTGGAGCATTCACTGTTTCTGGAGGCAGTGTGTTCCACTGGTTAATTGTTCTCACTGTCAGTCTCCTTAGTTCTCGGTTGCTTCTCTCCTTGATGAGTTTCCATCCGTTGCTTCTTGTCCTGCCTTCAGGAGCTTTGGAGAATAGCTTGACTCCCTCTTCTTTGGGGCAGCCCCTGAGATATTGGAACACTGCTATCATGTCCCCCTTCGTCCTTCTCTTCATTAAACTAGACATACCCAATTCCAGCAACCATTCCTTATATGCTTTAGCCTCCAGTCCCCGAAATGGTATAGGGTTTCCTGCCTGAGCAGGGGGTTGATGACCTCCAAGGTCCCTTCCAACTTTTTACTACTATTACTACTACTACTATAGTGACCTGGGTGAGGTCTGGTCAGAGCCGGTTTTACTTTCATATGTGCCAATATGGCGTACTCAGTAAAGTGTTGCATTTCGAGTTTGAAACATCTCAGAGGCAGCGGTGGGATTCAGCCGGTTCGCACCACTAGAATGGACTTCCGGAAGCGGCATCCACATAGAGAACCAGTGGTTCCCCTATTTGAATCCCACCGCTGCTCAGAGGTTTGCTTGGTTGGGTTCGCTAGTCGGAACTTGTTCTCTTGTTTTCTCCAGATCCTCCACCACCACGTAGCTACCGTGGAGAAGCTACCGCTGAATGCCTCCGGATGCCAGTTGCAAATTCGTTGCAAGAACTTCCGCGTAGCTCGCTTTCTGATGGTACAAGAACGAGACTGTCACGAAGTCTATAGCTCTTTGCTGAAACTCTCGCAACCAGGTGCGTGTGGCGCACAGTTCCATTTGTTGCCTGTTCCGGGGCTGTTACGTGGTAGCGGCCTCTTCTCCCTGACTTTTAAATGCCTCTTTCCCTGGGGAGCAGAGCTTTTCCCAGGCTGTGCTGAAAGGGGTTAGGCCAGTGGTGGCAAACCTATGGCACGGGTGCCAGAGGCGGCACTCAGAGCCCTCTCTGTGGGCACGCGTGCCATCACCCCAGTCCTAGGCCTTCAGCTGGGTTTTATAAAACCTTTTCGCTTTAGGCCTCAGCTTTTTAGGCTCTCAGCCTGCCCAGAACCTAATGGACCATGCTGGGCCACCTCTGAAGATATCTAACATGGATTGACATTTAGCTGCATCACACATTATTCAGTTCCTCTCCTGAACACACCTGGCTGGCCTGCCAAGCAGGGGAATTTTGCTTTCATTTCCCGGATTAGAAAGTATGAGATTGCCAGAAACGGGGAAGAGGAGTCTATAGAATTAAAGGGCTACAGCTCTTTCTCTCTTCAAGCCATTCTAGCCAGAAAGGTGGTCATGTTCTAATGCAATGGTGGCAAACCTGTGGCACGGGTGCCAGAGGCGGCACTCAGAGCCCTCTCTGTGGGCACACGCGCCATTGCCCCAGTCCTAGGCCTTCAGCTGGGTTTTATAAAACCTTTTCGCTTTAGGCCTCCGCCGCCATGTGCAAAAAAAAAAAAAAAGGTTCAATCAGTCAATTTCAACTTCTCGCAGGAAAAAAAAGATCTTGCAAAGCTGGAATTGATTGATTGAACTTTTTAGTCCCACCCAGTCTGCCGTTATCACTGCAGCCACGCCCACCCAATGGGCCACACCCCCAATTGGCCACACCCAGCCAATGGGCCACACCCACCTGGTACCCGACAATGCATAAGTGGGTTTTGGGTTGCAGTTTGGGCACTCGGTCTCTAAAAGGTTTGCCATCACTGGGTTAGGCTCAGTTGCTCTGGTTTTTATTCTAGCCGTTACCGTTCAAGCATTCTTTGTGCTGGATGCTGGGCCATTGAAGCGCTAGGGAGGAAAACTAGGCACAGGAGTAAGTGGAAGAAAAAAAGCCCTTTTATTATTTTATTAATATTTTATTTTATTATTAAAAGTTATGCTTAAGGCTAGTCTAGTCTAGTCTAGAGAAAAGAAGGACTAGGAGTGACATGATAGCAGTATTCCAGTATTTGAGGGGCTGCCACAAAGAAGAGGGGGTCAAATTATTCTCCAAAGCACCAGAAGGCAGGATGAGAAACAATGGTTGGAATCTGATCAAAGAGAGAAGCAACCTGGAAATAAGAAATTGGAAAGACTTTCCTTCAGAAGTTTTGGGTGCTCCATCACTGGAGGTTTTTAAGAAGAGACTGGACAGCCACTTGTCTGAAATAGTATAGGGTCTCTTACTTGGGCATGGGGTTGGACTAGAAACGTTCAAGGTCCCTTCTGTTAGTTCTAAGCAACAGTATCTTTAAACAATAGTGTATAGACATTTTTATTGGAAAAAAAAAAACTAATAACAAAATGGCTGCTTGTAGTTTTATCTGCCAGAGCCGAAAGGGTTCTTGCGAATTGTCTTGGGGCTTATTAACTTTCTAGGTTTATTTTTAAATCTGCAGGATATGTTAGATGCAAATTCAATAAAACAGAATAGAAATTAAAGGAAGAACTTATTTGTAATATCGTTGTATGCAGGGGCAGTGGTTAAGATTTGGTCTCAGAGGCCCAAATGGCTGATTTTTGCCTTTCAAAATTGCTTTTGTGCTTTAGTGAAACCCGAAGAACTTTACGCCTTCTCTTACAATCCCAAAACCCCTGAAGGCAGCCGAGAGACGGGCTGGAAGTCGATAGATGTCAAAGCCGATTACCTGCGGATGGGCATT
Source organism: Crotalus tigris (assembly GCF_016545835.1). Taxonomy (NCBI): domain Eukaryota; kingdom Metazoa; phylum Chordata; class Lepidosauria; order Squamata; family Viperidae; genus Crotalus; species Crotalus tigris. The sequence goes on from NW_024097235.1 coordinate 12,411, forward strand.
GAGAGCAGCTCCTGGGAAATCAGCAACGTCAACAAGGATTACGAGGTGAGCTGGCCTCTGCTTTGGGTCTGCTATCTAGGCAGGTAGATAGCAGACCCAGATTCTGCAGGTAGTCCTCGACTTACGGACCACGACTGAGAACAGAATTTCTGTTACCAAGAGATGCGATCATTGAGTCACACCCCATTTTACCATTTCTTAAAAGTGAATTGTGCGAGCATTAAGCAAGTCCAAGATTTTGCTTGCCAGTTTCGACAACCCCTGCGAAAGTTGCCAACGGCGTTCACGCGACCCATTTGGGGATGCTTCAACCAGCCGTCGTAAATACATTCCGGTTGCCAAGCACCCAAATTGCAGTCACATGACTGTGGCGACACTAGGAAGGCTGTAAGTGCAACGGTTGTAAGTGACTTTTTTAGCACTTTTGTTGTTAAACAAATGGTCGTTAAGTCAAGGATGACCTGTAGCGCAGCTCTGCTCAACTGTAAATCTGTAAGAAACGGTTTTGCAAGTGAAGTGACCATCAGTAAATAACTGAAGATAGTTTCATCCATCTCTTTGTCCTAGATTTGCAGCACCTATTCCCGGGAACTGGTCGTGCCTAAAGCCGCTGCTAGGGCGATGGTCTTGGGAAGCGCGAAGTTCCGAAGCCGAGGTCGGATACCTGTGCTTTCCTACTTCTACAAAGAGAATAACGTTAGTCATGCTGTTTTTTGTTTTCTATGGGCCTGCTGTTTTTTTCCCCAGCTTACAACAGTGAAAGTCACATTGTTTAACAGGATAAGACGATGAGATGAAATGAGATAAGATAGATGATAGGGTAGGGTAGGGTAGGGTAAGGTAAGGTAAGATAGGACAGGATAGGATAGGAAGACATGATAAGATAAGACAAGACAAGATAAGACAAGATGACGATGAGGTAAGATATAATATAAGATAAGATAAGATAAGATAAGATAAGCTTTATTGTCATTTTTTCTGTGAACACACTGGCACACATTAAAAAATGAAATTCTGATGCCCATACACATACAGTATATGCACATAGATATACAAATGGTATAAATACACACACACAAAGCCCCTTCCCCGAAGGTAACAAAGAAACCAATCATGGAGAGGATGTGTAGCTTCCCAGACAATCCTGCGGATCCTATTCAAACATTGCTTCTATGCTTTCCAAAAAATGTTGCCATCAAAACTGCAGGGGACTACTCCGTTCAATTGCTAGGAGTCAAAAAATGGTTTAAAGACACCAAAAAAAGGGGGGGGGGGAGGTCTCATTAAAGCAGCCGTTTCATTTTCTCTATTGTTAAAGCAGCTGCAACAAGCTAAAACAGCCATGTTCTAGGGCAGGGGTGTCAAACTCAATTTCATTGAGGGCCGCATCAGCATTGCGGTTGCCCTCAGGGGAGGCGGCCTACTGGGTGGGTGTGGATGGAGTGGGTGTGGCCTATTGGGTGGGCATGGCCAGCTCTACATTGTTTGCGTCAAGGGTGCCTGGGCAGGAGTGGGACAGATCTGAGGGTCTCTGGCAGAAGGGGATGGGACCGGGGCAAGCACCAAGGCATGGTCCATTTCTTCATTCCTCACAAAGGGTGACACCTCCCCAGCATGCACCCAGGTAGTGGGGCTGATGCGGCAGGGGCTGGTTCCTCGCTGTTTCCAGACGGCCTTGTGGAGCTAAGACTGAATGCATTTCAGCATGGATGGCCACCACAAAATTGTACATTGGCTCCCGGACGGCCAGGGCCAAGGCAGCGGGGGCCGTTCCCTCACTGTCTCCAGAATGGCTTCGTGGGCCACATGAAACCACTTTGCGGGCCACGTCCGGCCCCCGGGGCCTTGTGTTTGACATGTCTGTTCTAGAGGGCCTTTTCTGAATCAAACATGAAGTTTTGCAGCGCTGGATTCAAGGCACCTGCATGTGTTAAAAAAACGCCAGCAGCCCTTGGAAGATACCGTGTCAGGCTGTGTCTCCTTTAATGCATGCAAGTATTTGGAATCCAGCTGTGGCCAGTGTTCTGTATGGTCACTGGATTTTGGAGAGGGCAGTTGACTGCTCAAATTTTCTGCTGATTGCAGCAACTCCCTGCGTTGGACCTTAGGGGAATATGTGCCATCAAGTTCAATTTTGTGAAGATCTAGATGGCAACTTTCCATTTAGAGCAGCTTAAAAGCCGTCCTGTGTTTTTTTTTTTCAATCCTCAAAATGAGTCACACAAGGCAGTCTTCAACTAATTACATCTCATCTCTGCTAATCTCATCTTTTTGAACCCGAGGGAAATAGCTCGGAGTAGATAATTTCTTTTATTACTTGGCTGATTGAGGGGCCGGGTTTTATTGTGGAATAAACCGCTGAGCTGTTGAGTTGCCAGCTTCGTTGTTTCTGTCGTGCTCTCCCCTCAAGGCTGGGCAAACTGACTTTGCGAATGGATTTAAAATTCTGGGGGAAATTTCCCTTTAGCATTCTTTGGTTCGCTTGCATTCCTTTCTCAGCATTTTGGCCACATCGATGGGAAATAAATGCAAGGTGATGAAGCAGCAAAAGAAGGAGAAAGCAAAATGATCACGCCTCCTCGGAAAACACAGAACCTGTATGTAGAATTTTATTTGAAGCCTCCCATGATGGGTTGGGAGATACAGGTAGTCCTTGACAAGTTGGGACAAGAATTTCCGTTACTAAGCAAGGCTGTTTCCGATATTCACGCAGGCCCATGTAAACGCCTCTTGGGGGCCTTTCAAGAGTTGCATCCAAGTTGAAAAGGAAGAGCAGGGACATCAGGGCCTGGTTCTGAATGTCTCACCTGTTACATTCCATACCTCCTTTGTATTGCAGGCCGCCATCTGCAGGTGCAGCCAGCCTTTGTCTGGATTTAGCACTCGCTGCCTGGAAGACGAACAGCTGCTGCAGGCGATTCGGGAAGCCAATGCTGGGAGTCGGTTCATGTACGTGGTAGACACGAGGCCAAAGGTACTTCTTCCCTGAAACCTCAGAGGTCGGCTTAATTTACAGCAGGGGTGTCCAAGCTTTAAGATTTGTGGACTTCGACTCCCAGAATTCGCCAGCCCGCATGGATGCTAGGGAATTCTGGGAGTTGAAGTCCACAGGTATTAAAGATGCCAAGGTTGGACAGCCCTGATTTACAACTTTGATGCTGAGTTTGGCTCGGTCCATAGGACACCATCTTTAAAAGGGTGGAAGAGACATTTTTAAGTTCAGTTAATTTATTTTGTCAATCTGGTGCTTTGACTGCTCTTCTGAATAGTTGGTGCTCAGTCCAAAATGCGATCATGGTTAGGTGGCTGATCCGAAAGTCATAGCTCTGCCATAACTGGCATCCTGGCTGGGAATTCTGAAAATCGCTAACCTAACCATTCCAGAGGGTGCTTGATTTGGAAAAGTTGCCATAAAGTTTGCTTTGGCTTTGTCCGTTTTATTTTTCTTCATTAGCTGCCTTTTCAGGACGTGGGGAAAACAGAGTAAATTTGTGCAGTACCTCAAACAAGGCTTAACATTTAAACATGGTGAAGGACTCATACAGCAAGTGTACGGCAATTAACATATGATCAGTTAGTGGACAACCACTTAAATGTGAGCCAGCCGTGTGTTGCAGCTGCCAAAAAAGCCAACACAGTGCTAGGTTGCAATAACAGAGAGATAGAATCAAGATCACGCGAAGTGTTAGTGCCACTTTGTAATGCCTTGGTAAGGCCACACTTGAAATACTGCATCCAGTTTTGGTCACCATGTTTTTAAAAAAAGATGTTGAGAGGTTAATGAATGTTTGTGGGAACTGTTTAGATTAGACAGTCACTTGTCTGAAATGGTATTAGTTCTCCTGCTTGAGCAGGGGGCTGGACTAGAAGATCTCCAAGGTCCCTTCCAGCTCTAAGTCTCGTCTCGTCTAGTCTAATGTCAAGAAGTAATGGTTGGAAGATCATTAAAGAGAGATCCAATCTAGAACTAAGGAGAACTTTCCTAACAATCTGAACAGTTAACCAACGGAATGGCTTTTGCCTTCAGAAGTTATGGGTACTCCATCACTGGAGGTTTTCAAGAAGAGATTGGACAGCATTTGTGTGGAATAATATAGGGTCTCCTGCTCAAACGGGCTTGGATTAGAAGACCTCCAATGTGACTCCTTCCTCCTTATTTATAGCAGGATCCCCTCCAGTTCCAACTTCCCTGGATTTTAGGAGAGATTTAAGCTTGTTCTTTGAACAGGCTCCGGAGACAGATGCGCAATGAAGTTTTCCCTCTTGCAATGCGGTGCTCTGTTTGAATTGAGTTTGATTACCGTCTGTAGCATAAGAGTAGTAATTATTTCTTTTGGTAGTTTCATATGTATGCATCTTTTTTATCCTCGGCTGACAGAAGAGACTAGGGAAGCCAGCTCTAATAAATACGATTGGAGCAGCAAATCTTCCTCATTAATAAGTAAAATGTCACTGGATTTTCCTAGTTGAACGCCATGGCCAACCGAGCTGCTGGGAAGGGCTACGAGAATGTGGATCATTACGAATGCATCCGTTTTAAATTCATCGGCATTGAAAACATCCACGTGATGAGGAGTAGCCTGCAGAAACTCCTGGAAGGTAGGATGTGCTTTGTAGTTGCCTGCTTACGCAGACCCAGATGGAACTTCTGAATGGGAGACCTTAAGCAGACTAAAGTCCTGACTATGTCTTTGGCTTGTTCAGTTTACCTGAGTTCTTAGCAGGCATTGTGCTTTGCAGCGATAAACCACCCAGAAGGAAGATGTTATTTTTTTATTGGGAATGTAAATACTTCGGTGTGACAGTGATGCAGTAATGCATTATAAATGGTCACCATGATGTAAAAAAGATGTTGAGACTCTAGAAAGAGTACAGAGAAGAGCAACAAAGATGATTAGGGGACTGGAGGCTAAAGCATATAAGGAAAGGCTGCTGGAATTGGGTATGTCTAGTTTAATGAAGAGAAGGACGAGGGGGGACATGATAGCAGCGTTCCAGTATCTCAGGGGCTACCCGAAAGAAGAGGGAGTCAAGCTATTCTCCAAGGCGCCTGAAGGCAGGACAAGAAGCAACGGATGGAAACGAATCGAGGAGAGAAGCAACCTAGAACTAAGGAGAAACTTCCTGACAGTTAGAACAATTAACCAGTGGAACAATCTGCCTCCAGAAGCGGTGAATGCTCCAACACTGGAAGTTTTTAAGAAGAGACTGGACAGCCATTTGTCCAAAATGGTATAGGGTTTCCTGCCTGAGCAGGGGATTGAAATAGATGACCTCCAAGGTCCCTTCCAACTTTATTATTATTATTATTATTATTATTATTATTATTATTATTATTATTATTATTATTATTAAAATTGTAATACAGATAGTCTTCAATGTTGCAACCACAATTGAGCCCCAAATTTCTGTTGCTTAAGTGGGACAGTTCAGTGAGCCTCGCCCCATTTTCCGGTCTGTTTTGCCAGTTAAATGAATCGCTGCTGTCGCTAAATGAATCCTTGGTTGTTAAGCGAATCTGGCTTTCTCCAGTGACTTTGCTTGTTGGATATTGGCTGGGAAGCTTATAAATGGCAATCACATGACACCCCCCCCCAGGACAATGTGACCGTCATAGTTAACGTGCCAGGTGCCCAGCGTCCGAATTTTGATCACATGAGGATGCTGCAAAGGTCCAAAGTGCAAAAACCGGTCATAAGTCACTTTTTTCCGTGCCGTTACAACTTCGAACATTCGCTAAAGGAATGATTGTAAGGCAAGGACTATCTGTACTGTGGGGGAGGGATCCCCAAGGGCAGGGCTAGGCAACCTTGGCTCTTTTATGACTCGTGGACTTCAACTCCTAGAATTCCTGAGCCAGCATGGCTCAGCTTGGAAAACTCTCCCTTTCCCTTCAGGATGGCTGGCTCAGGAATTCTGGGAGTTGAAGTCCACGAGTCATAAAAGAGCCAAGGTGGCCTACCTCTGCCCAAGGGGAATGTTGGGATCTCCATCGTCAGCCTGGCGCTTTGCTGGGCTCCTGCTATCAAAGGGGAAGGAAGGAGGGGGGCATTTGGGGCAATCCACACCAGTGTATCTAATATGGGGAATGGGGAGGGGGACAGGACAACGGAAGAAGGCCAGATCACCAGACCGGCTTATACCAGGATCTTCAAGGATGTTTGCCCTGAGAATGGAAGGTTACCAGTTTCGCTCCTCTGAGTTTCTCCAAATATCTCACCGGCATTGCCTTGGCTGGCCAGGGGACCGGCCGTGGAGGGAGGGATTGGGAGTTGGAAAGAATAGCTTTGCATTTTGCATGGGAACTACCAGACTTTTGCTGCCATCAGTTTATTTCAGTAAAAGTTCCTTGGCTTCCGCTCAATGGGAGTCACGAGTCTCGCTTTCCTGAGAGAGCAAACCGGGGCAGGTCTGACCGGGAACCTTTGTGTGGACGCAGAAGTTGTGACTTTACTGGGAGGGCTCTTCGTTGTTACCTGGGCTTTCTCTTACCGAAACCGTGGTTCCTCTTCCTTTTTCAGTGTGTGAAGCAAAGTCTCCTTCAATGAGCGACTTCCTCACAGGACTGGAGAACTCCGGCTGGTTGCGACACATTAAAGCCGTGATGGATGCAGGAGTCTTCCTGGCTAAAGTAAAAGAACATTTTGCATAATTCCTGGGATATATTGCACGCTCACTGGCGTGCAGCCTTTCTTTTTGTGGGGGGAGGTAAAGTGAGAGCTTGGAAGAAAACGTGGAAAAATGAGCGATGGGCAGTTTCAGATTTCACCAGGTTTGTGTACAGAGATGGCTTCAGCTGCACCCAGGAGGCAAAGTATTCGTCATCAACGTCAATTTGAAATACTTTTTGGGTAGGAGGTGTTAGGAGGTCTGTAACATCCTGGAGGCAAGATAAGTGAAGAAAAAAATCTCTGTTTTTTGGGATGTTAAAATCTGGAGGCTAAAAGTATGACGAACAGTTGAGGGAGCTAGGCGTGTCTAGCTTATCGAAGAGAAGGATTAGGGGTGACAGGAAAGCTGTCTTCCAGTATCTTAAGACGGGTTCCCAACCTGCAGGCCACGGAACAGGCTGGCCAGGGCAGGCACGTGTGTGTGCGCGCTCACTCCCACTCGCACTAGCGCTGCTGCAAAAACAGCGCCGTATGGCAAAAACGGGGTGATGCTAGCGCCCACGCAGCAAAAAGTGCTAGTGAGTGTCGCGGGCGCTAGCACTGCCCTGTTTGTGTGCGCATGTGAGGGTGCATAAAATGCTTCCCTTTCCCTATCCCTCCTGTCCAACAGAGAAAGTTTGGAGACTTCTGCCTTAAGAGGCTGTCGCAGAGAAGAGGGGATTGGTTTATTCTTCACAGCACAGGACAAGAAGTAATGGGTGGAAGCTTTTTAAAGAGAGATTCAGCCTTGAAGTGAGCAGAAATTTCCTGCTTAATTAGTGGGAGAGCTCGCCTCCCAAGAGTTGTCGGTGCTCCTTCACTAGAAGTTTTCAAGAAAAGATTAGACCACAAGTCGACCTCTGAGCCTTCTCTTGCGGCTCCCAGCCTTTTCTGCCATTTGCAGAGACAGAGACAGAGAGGCACTTGCACTTCCCTTCTCTCTCTCTCTCTCTCTCTCTCTCTCTCTCTCTCTCTCTCTGTGTGTGTGTGTGTGTGTGTGTGTGTGTGGAGAGAGAGAGGAAAGAGAAAGAGGGAGAGGAAAGAGAAAAAGGAAAGAGGGAAGGAGAGAGAGAGAAAGGGGGGAAGCGCAAGTGCATCTCTCTCTCATACACACACAGACACACACACACACACACACACACACACACACACACACACACTGAGTGGGGGAAGAGGACTGGCAGACCAAGGGCAGAAAGAGAGAGAGGGAGGGAGAGAGAGACAGACCCTTTTGACATCTAAAATGAAGATAACACTGCATATATCCTTTTTTACTTTTATTTTTTTAACACACACACATACCTATAATAAAGATAAAAAAGGATATATGCAGTGTTATCTTCATTTTAGATGTTAACAGGGTTTTGCGGCTCCCAGTGTTTTGTTTTCGGTGGGAAACGAATCCAAGTGGCTCTTTGAGTGTTTTGGGTTGCCTACCCCTGGATTAGACATTCATTTGTCCGGGATGATAAAAGGACTCCTTGACCACTAGAAGAGGAGTAGAAAACCTCCAAGGTCCCTTCCAGCCCTATGACTCTATGATTCTAACTTTGTCTTAAGGGCTCTTTCCAAGAAAGAGAGGACCGTAGATCCTAAAGGAGATATTCCTGCTTGTATCCCTCCTTTGCTGCTCCTACAGTTTTGCTCTTCATTCTTTTTTATCCTGCCTGTTGATACTGCAAAGCCTCGCACCCGATAGCAGTTTTGCACCATTGCTTCTTTTTTTAAAAAACAAAATCTTAAGCGCCTGTCTCCCTGTCCTCCGTCCAGGCAGTCAGAGACGAAGGGGCCAGTGTGGTGGTGCACTGCTCGGACGGCTGGGATCGCACCGCCCAGGTCTGCTCTTTGGCTTGTCTCCTCCTGGATCCCTTTTATCGGACGTTGAAAGGATTCATGGTAAGCAGAAGATCTTTCGCTTGGATCGGCTTTATAAGTGCTTCACACCCTGGTGCAGCTCTACGGCCCTATGCCTGCATACAGGCAGTTCTCGCTTAGCGACGGTCTAAAACAGTGGTTCTCAACCTGTGGGTCGGGACCCCATTTGGGGTCGAACGACAATTTCACGGGGGTCGCCAAACAACGCAGTCTGCCATTTTTCCCCCCTTGTCCTTAGCTGTGCTACTCCCTTTTATTCTATTGGCTTTTGAAAGCCAATAGAATAGACTCTCTTGAATAGAGTCTAATTCTATTGGCTTTCAAAAGCCAATAGGAATTGTCCAGGCTGTCTCTGCCCTGCTGAGCCCGCCAAAAGTCCCATTCTGCAAACGGTGCTGCACCAGTTGAGTAGTCCTCGACTTACGACCTCGACTTACGACCGGTTGGGGGTCGCGGCATTAAAAAGGTTGAGAACCACTGGTCTAAAAGTATGATGAAAAGGAACTTCAAGCTTCGCATTTACGACATTTGCAGGGCTCTAACGCAAATGAAAACTGAAGCCAGATCATAAACACGGTCCCTCTTTCTCTTAGTGACCGTTTCATTTAACTTCCACGTTGCCGGACCCAGTTTTAGTCGCTAAATGAGGACAGCCTGTACATGCGTAAAGGTACATTTGTGTAACGTGGATGCATGTGTTAGTGCGTCAATATATAGTACATGTACACTTAGTCCTCGACTTGCAGCCACAGCTGAGCGCAGCGTTTCTGCTGCTAAGCGAGACATTTGTTAAATGAGTTTTGCCCCATTTCATGACATTTCTTGCCACAGTTGCTGAGCGCATCACTGCAGAAGCTGGCTTCTTCTCCACTGACTTTGCTTGTCAGAAGTGTCGCAAAAGGGGATCGTGTCACCCCGGGAACACTGCAAACCGTCATAAATGCGAGCCGGTTGCCAAGCCTCTGAATTTTGATCACGTGATCCTGGGGATGCTGCAAGGGTCACAAGTGTGAAAAACGGTCATCAGCCACTTTTTTCAGGGCTGTTATAACTTTGAACGGTCACTAAATGAATTGTTGTAAATCGATCGCCAATATTATTGTGCCTGCATTATGCAATATACCAGGGGTATCCATCCTTGGCCATTTTAAGACTTGTGGACTTCAACTCCCAGAATTCCTGAGCCAGCCATGCTGGCTCAGGAATTCTGGGAGTTGAAGTCCACAAGTCATAAAAGAGCTAAGATTTCCCACCCCTGCTATAGGGCAATGCACGCCAGAACAACTAGACACAAGGACAGTCCCCCCCCCCCCCGCATGCCATCACTCTGCTAAACAACTAATTCCCACAACACTGTCAAACTCCCTAGTAGAGCTGTATTACTGTTACTCTCCTCCTCTTCCCTATTGTCTATCTCCTTAGGACTATAATGCGTAGTATCTCAACGATTGTATCTCAACGATTTATATTAAGTGTTTTATTTAGTATCCTAGTATGATTTATGTTGTTCGCTTATTTAGTATCATCTGGCTATCACTGGGTGTTGTATCTTATGATTTACAATGAGTGTATTTTTGTGATGCTCATGGTTTATCACAGTGGTGGCAAACCTATGGCACGCATGCCAGAGGCGGCACTCAGAGCCCTTTCTATGGGCACGCGTGCCGTCACCCCAGTCCTAGGCCTTCAGCTGGGTTTTATAAAACCTTTTCGCTTTAGGCCTCCGCCGCTGTGTGCAAAAAAAAAAGCTTCAATCAATCAGTCAATTTCAACTTCTCGTGGGAAAAAAAAGATCTTGCAAAGTTGGAATTGATTGATTGAACTTTTTAGTCCCACCCAGTCTGCTTTTACCGCAGCCATGCCCACCCAATGGGCCACACCCACCCAATGAGCCACACCCACCCGGCACTTGACGATGCATAAATGGGTTTGGGGTTGCAGTTTGGGCACTCGGTCTCTAAAAGATTCGTCATCACTGGTTTATCACCTGTGGCTTGTATGTACACTAAGAGCTTCTGCACCGGAGACAAATTCATTGTGTGTCCAATCACACTTGGCCAATAAAGAATTCTTTAATTTTCCTTTGTACAGCTCTAGTACATATTCAGCAGACTGCGTCATTTTTATATACTTCGGATCCACATTCTATACAATAGATACACTATATACATTCAATATCTAACCCACAATAGCCTTATGTATATTTCCAATTTTTGTTTCTATTGTCTATCCAAGTATACCATTTTTCCCAAACCGCGTAAAATTCCGAATCATCTTTTTCTTTTAATTCTAGAGTAAGTTTGTCCATTTTGGCACATTCATATATTTTCTGAATGATCAATCCTTCTGGTAGTATATTGTGTTCCTTCCAGTATTGCGCGAACGCAGTTCTTGCTGCAGTTGATATATGTAAAATCAATAAAGAATTCTATTCCATATACCAGTGGTGGCAAACCTATGGCACGGGTGCCAGAGGTGGCACTCAGAGCCCTCTCTGTGGGCACGCGTGTCGTCGCCCCAGTCCTAGGCCTTTTATAAGCTGGGTTTTATAAAACCTTTTCGCTTTAGGCCTCCACTGCTGTGTGCTAAAAAAAAAAAAAAAGGTTCAATCAATCAGTCAATTTCAACTTCTCACTGAAAAAAAATCTTGCAAAGTTGGAATTGATTGATTTAACTTTTTAGTCCCACCCAGTCTGCTGTTACCACTGCAGCCACGCCCACCCAATGGGTCACGCCCACCCAATGGGTCACATCCGGCCAATGGGCCACACCCACCCGGCACCCGACGATGCATAAGTGGGTTTTGGTTTACAGTTTGGGCACTCGGTCTCTAAAAGGTTCGCGATCACTGCCATATACGGTCGTATAATCAATCCTATGATCATATCGTAGCCGGCTGTGGAATTCTGGGAATTGAGGTCCACTGGTCTTAAAATTTTCCAAAGTTGGACACCCCTTGCTTCAGCCTTTTCTGTACCCCGCACCCCTAGAGCGTGTCTGATATACTATTCTCGCACCCCTTACAAAAGTTCGAAATAACGGCAACGAATTATGCATATACACTATAATTTTGAAAACCCTAGTTTCTGCACCCCCTGGAATATCGTCTTGCACCCCCAGGGGCTGCGAGCACCCCCGTTGGGAACCCCTGCTTCAAAGAAAGGTTCTTGGAGAGGCAAGGATCCTTTCACCAAGCATGCTTAGATCTTTCTCTTCCTCTCCAGTCGGTTTCCACCAGTCTTTCAACAGAAAGGACACGTGGAATGCCTCAATGACGGTTATCTATTTTGCGCAAAAGCCACTGGGGAAGCAGGGTTGTCTAGAAATTCCTGGACCAGCCCTGGTATGCAAAACATTTCCAGTTCAGAACAGCCCTCCCATACTTTTCTCTAAGCTGTTCCCATGTTTGGAAGAATTCCAAGCCCCGAGTGGCCCCCGTTTTAAGCTCTGAGCATTTCAAATGTGAAATAGCTTGCGCGCCCTTAATAAATCCTTGTCATAAATAAAGAAATCTCTCTGAAGAGCATCCCAGGCTGAGGAAAGATATTTTGGAAGATGTTTTGAGTGCGTACACAGCTGCCTGACTTATAAAAGCTGGAGGCGCAGCACATTTGGGGGAGGGGAAATCCTGTTTTTGTAGCCCAAGACTGCTTGTCCTCTTCCTTTATGTCCAATTTCTTTTTAAAATTGAAATTACTTACCTTCGTTTGAGAGCACCGAAATAATTTCATCTGGATTTTGCCATGGATGATACAATGGGGGAATATTTGTTGCTTTTATTACGCGTGTTGATGCATATACAATGTTTTCCCGAAAATAAGACCGGGTCTTCTATTAATTTTTGCTCCAAAAAGACGCATTAGGGCTTATTTTCTGGGTAGGTCTTATTTTCAGGGAAATACGGTACTAAATGCGTCCGTTTGGCTGATGTTCTTAACTGGGGCTTACTTGGGGGATAGGGATTATATTACGAGCATCCTAAAAAAAACATGCTAAGGCTTATTATCCGGTTAGGTCTTATTTTTAGGGAAACAGGGTAGGTAGTTCTCGACTTAGAAAAGTTCGTTTAGTGGCCGTTCCAAGTTATGATACTGAAAAAAAAGTGACTTATGACCATTTCTCACACTTATGACCGTTGCAGCATCCCCAGGGTCACGTGATTTCCATTTGGATGCTTTACCACTGACTCACATTTATGACGGTCGGAGTGTCCCCGTGTCATGTGATCCTTTTTGGTGACCTTTCTGACAAGTAGAGTCGATGGGGAAGCCAAATTCACTTAACAGTCATGTTAACAAGTCAACAACTGCAGGGATTCACTCAACAAAGGTGGCCAGAAAAGTGGTAAAGTGGGGCAAAGCTCACTCAGCAAATATCTCGCTTAGCAACCTAAATTCTGGGCTCAATTGTGGTCGTAAGTTGAGGACTACCTGTATTTGGTTCTGTTTCCTTTACCTTTGAGTTATTCTTGTTGACCATCTTGACTGTTGTCTGTTGGTTGAAAGGCTTGGTTGTTTGCTTGCAGACATTTCATTATCCAACATACAGTAGTGGCCAAAATTGTGGAAACCTTTTGGGAAAAGTGTATTTTTGAGGTTTGATGGCTAATAACACCACTTTTTGGGGGAGTAGCATCATAAAATTATATATCGATGGAAAGATAATTTAATCAAGAATGTAATGCAACAAAGTTTGTTCAATTATCTGTACGCTATTCTATGAAAAGTTATAGCCAAATAACCAGAAAAAGTAAGCACAACTTGCTTAGGTTGATATCAGGTAACTTTCCTTCATCTGATTATAGCCAATGTGCATGAGTGTTTAGAGAGCCAATCAGGTGTCATCTTGTTTTGGCCATGAGCCAATCAGATCACAGTGGGATTCAGTGATTGATGTCATGTATCGAAGCTGAGAGGAGGACATTTGTCAGTGTGTTATGCGATTGCTCTCAAGTTGGTTGGTATTTTTGGTGTTCTTTCATTTAGTGAGCTTGTAAAACATCATAATATTAAAGTAATGGTGCAGAGAGTTGACTGGTTGCCCAGAAAGCGATGTAAAATAGTCTTATTAAGTGAACAAGACTACAGTTATAAAGAAATTAGAAGAAAAATTGGTGGAAACTTAACCAAAAGTGGCATTTCTAAGGTACACTTTTCCCAAAAGGTTTCCACAATTTTGGTCACTACTGAATGTAGAACAGACAGGCTGTCATGGTTCCGGTAGATGAGACCAATTAAAAGAACTTCAAGGCAAGAAATTCTTCCTCAAAGGACATTTTTATTTGGCTACAAAATAACGGCACATACAAAGGTGAACCCAAAACTAAATTCCCCTCCCCTTGGTTACAAAGTTGCAAGTTGCAATTCCCACCCCAATTAGATGCCATAAATCACATTCACCAATTGTTAGAAAATGTGAGCTCTCTTCCCAACTCTCCAACCCGCTAAAATGTGATCAGCAATGACCTTGGTTCCCATAGATTTGAATTGTTTTGGCTAACTGAGAACTACACACACCCCCTCCTCCTCCTAAACTAATTATGTGGCAAGGAAGACGAAATGAAAATGGCTTCAGTTCATTTTGTCACAGCGTTGACACAGGCAGAAGATTAGCAGAGCGCTTGCATGAACCCCAACTAGTAGTCAAACGACATGATAAAGGTCCTGATTCAGCCATACTTTCCACTGGGAATCCGTGAGTATCCTAGACCAAGCTTAACCTAAAAACACTCGGGAATTCCTAGAAGCTTGGCATTTAGACAAATCAGCTATTAATAGACACCTAGAGATAAATCACATTTACACGCTATTCAAAAGAGACTAGAAAAAACTAAGAAGAAACAAACAACAAAAAACCAGAACACATCCTCTGCAGCAACCAACACCAGATAAGCAGGGATTAACACCAGACAAATAAGCAAAAAACAATACCCAATCAAGGAGCTACCACGGAGAAATCCATACTCTCACCAACAGTGGCAGGGCAAGCTACTGTATATAAACAGGGGGCAAAGTCCACCCTCACCAGCACTGATGATGTTACCTAGTTGGGTAATGAAACGTCTACAAGAAAACAACTAAGCTCAGAGAACACCAAAGGGCCCACAAATCAACTCTTGAGTTACACCTTTTCTCTTCCATTGTTAGTGGGAAGGTAGAATCTGAATGCCCTCAATAAAGCCACTTTATAATGCCATATTTCTATCTTTTTCCCTCTTGTTCTTTCATCTAACATTAAAGGTTTTGATAGAGAAGGAGTGGATTGCGATGGGCCATAAATTCTCACACAGGTAAAAACATGTTTGCGTATTAAAATTATGAATGTAGAATATTTAACCATTTATCCTGCTTGGAGCACAAGTGGCAAAAAGAAACAGCTCCTAAACTGGAGCTTATAATTTTTTTTTTTAAAAAAAGCAAGACATAAAATAGAACAGATATGGGGGTAGACAAAAGGAAAATAATAATTAAAAATTAGGAATATTCAAACTTTTTCTCATAATCCTTCACAGAGCGGACTGTAAAGCTGATGGAATTGGCAGTAATTGATTTGTTTGATCAGGGACAAGATAACAAGTAGTTTTATTAAAGCCTGGAAGCCTTTTAGGGATCTACTGCTGAGAATGGAAAAAATGGTTTTGTTGATATATGGATTTGCTGATTTAAAATGGGTTGAATAACAATGGAAAGAAGGGAAATACGTAATTTTGAAAAAGGAGGTGGAAGATTGGCTGGCTTGTAACTGCTCTAAAAGAGATTCGGAATCATACTTTTCCTTTTTTGATTCTATTTTCCTTTTCTCCCTTACAATTTTCTCACTTTTTCATTTTACTTCTTCTTTCATTTCACTTTATCCTTGGCATCCAAGAGGAATTTTTAATGAACATTACTATTTAAAAAAAGAACATTCCAACAACTGTTCTTTGGCTAGATCTCACGGTTGGATAACTGCTGGTGGAGAGGAAGACTCAAATTATTTGGGGACAGCTGAAACTAGCGCTAAAAGGGATTAGTTCCCCCATCCCACATCTTTTCATCCGTTATCTCTGCTCCAGTTTCACTTTACCAGGTTCTTTCTGTGGCCGCTTAATCTCATTTCATACCTTTCAGCAAAGCAGGACTGACGTCTGCATAGCAGTCTTAACAGAATATGTTTAGAATGCGGGGGGGGGGGGGAGAGAAAGGGACCAGGGACCGACAGCAGCCAAAAAAAGCTAATACGTTCCTGGGCTATATAAACAGAGGGATAGAATCAAAATCACAGTGATGTATTAGTACCACTTCATAAAACCCTCGTAAGACCACACCTGGAATACTGCAGCCAATTTTGGTCACCATACTACAAAAAAGATGTTGAGACTTTGGAAAAAGTTCAGAGAAGAGCCTGGAGAATAAAACATAAGAAGAACGGCTGCAGGACTTGGATTTGGCTAGTCTAAAGAAAAGAAGGACCAGGGGCAACAGAATAGCAGTGTTCCAGTATTTGAGGGGCTGCCACAAAGAAGAGGGGGTCAAATTATTCTCCAAAGCACCAGAGAGCAAGACAAGCAACAATGGTTGGAAACTGACCAAAGAGAGAAGCAACCTAGAATCAAGGAGAAGCTTCCTGACTGTGAGGACAATTAACCAGTGGAACAGCTTGCCACCAGAAATTGTGGGTGCTCCATAACTGGAGGACCACTAGACAGTCACTTGTCTGAGATGGTATAGGTTCTCCTGCTTAAGCAGGGGGCTGGCTAGAAGACCTCCAAGGTCCCTTCCAGATTCCTATCCTATCCTATCCTATCCTATCCTATCCTATCCTATCCTATCCTATCCTATCCTATCCTATTTTGCAATTCTGCATGACATTTTGCAAATACAGGTAGTCCTTGACTTATAACCATTCATTTAGCAACAGTTCAAGGTTATGATGCCTTCAGAAAAAGTGACTTACAACTATACTTGCAGATGCGGTCATTGCATCGGCACTACAATCACATGATCGCAGTATGGCATTTGGCATCTGGCTTGCATTTACGACCAGTTGCAGCTTCCTGCGCTCATGTGATCACGATTGGCAATATTTTTTGCAGATGTCCAGCCAAAAAAAAAGTGCCCATTGGGGAAGCACGATTTGCTTAACAGCCATGTGATTCACTTAACGACTGCTATAAAAATGGTAACATTGGCTCCAACTTATGACCACAGCGACTTGGGACTGAAAATTCTGGTCCCAATTTGAGAACTACCCGTATTTATTTTGTGTTTGGCCCTAGAGCAGCTGAGACCAATTTAGCTTCAGCATCCTTGCTGCACCACCTACCAATGAGGAAACAATATTGACTGCAATTTAAGATAATTTATTTTGATAATTGCCTTCCCTTAAATGAATGGTTCAGCATACTAAAAAGCAGAGACATCACCCTGCCAACAAAAGTGCGTATAGTCTTGGCTATGGTTTTCCCTGTTGCAATGTATGGCTGTGAAAGTTGGACCATAAGAAAGGCTGAGCGCCAAAGAATTGAGGCCTCTGAACTATGGTGCTGGAGAAGACTCTTGCAAGTCCCCTGGACTGCAAGGCGATCCAACCGGTCAGTCCTAGAGGAGATCAACCCTGACTGCTCTTTAGAAGGCCAGATCCTGAAGTTGAAACTCAAGTACTTTGGCCACCTAATGAGAAGGAAGGACTCACTGGAGAAGAGCCTGATGCTGGGAAAGATTGAGGGCAATAGAAGAAGGGGACAACAGAGAATGAGGTGGCTGGATGGAGTCCCTGAAGCAGTAGGCGTGAGCTTCAATGGACTCCAGAAGATGGTAGAGGACAGGAAGGCCTGGAGGAACATGGTCCATGGGGTTGCAATGGGTCGGACATGACTTTGCAACTAACAACAACAAAATGAATGGTTATAAGCCATGGACTACCTGTACACACTTGCAAACAAAACCATCAGCACCACACTCATTGTCTTGCTGCTGCTTGTTTTTTGGTCTCTCCAGGTGTGGCCATCTTGAGGGCGATCCCAAGGAGGTGTCTCCAATCTTCACCCAGTTCCTTGAGTGCACCTGGCAGCTCATGCAGCAGTTCCCTTGTGCGTTCGGCTTCAACGAACGGCTGCTGCTTGAAATTCACGATCATGTCTATTCCTGCCAGTTTGGCAATTTCCTAGGGACCTGTCAGAAGGACCGAGAAGATCTAAAGTGAGTCCTCTACGAAGAATCGTGAGTTTCCTCTGTTTCATAGAATAGCTGTGGTGGCACAGTGGTTAGAATACAGCACTGCAGGCTGATTCTGCCCACTGCCAAGAGTTCGATCCTGACCAGCTCAAGGTTGACTCAGCCTTCCATCCTTCCAAGGTTGGTAAAATGAGGACCCAGATTGTTGGGGGCAAGAGGCTGATTCTGTAAACCGTTTAGAGAGTGTTGTAAAGCACAGTGAAGTGGTGTAGGATGTTTGCATTAGGAGCTGTGGTGGCGCAATGGTTAGAATGCAGTATTGCAGGGAAACTCTGCTCACTGCCAGCAGTTCGATCCTGACAGGGCTCAAGGTTGACTCAGCCTTCCATCCTTCTGAGGTCGGTAAAATGAGGACCCAGATTGTTGGGGGGGGGCAATATGCTGACTTTGTAAATCACTTAGGGCTGTAAAGCACTGTGAAGCGATATATAAGTCTTAAGTGCTATTGCTATTAACATTAAGAGCAAAATTCTCTTTATCTTTTCGTTTATCTTTTCGGAGAAGGATAGATAACCTTTATTGTCATTTTTTTACTGTGGGCACAACGGCACACATTAAAAATGAAATTTAGTTGCTTGCCCTCAAAGTGTACATGTACATAACACACATTTAAACATGCTATAAATATAGACCTACCCCCTTACATATAAGCAACATATGAGAGTTTGATGCAGGTAAGTGCGTGGCACACAAGTGAGCTTTGGGGGGGGGCCTCTCCTAGAGCTACATGCAATGCTTCTACTGCATGTACATAGATCTTTTTAAAAAGTTTTAATGACAAATTCAAGGGAGAAAAGAGTCTCATGAAAGGCCCACAGCTGGGAAATAAGTGGGTCCTTGGAGACATCCGGTTGGAAACGGGATGTTAGAGAGATAAAGTTTTAACCTAGTTTAGCAAGGCTCTTAAACCAAGATTTGGATTTGTCCCAAGTAAATTGGAGCAGATCTTTGCTTAGTACTGTTAGTCCTTGACTTGTAACTAGTGGCTTAGTGACTGTTCAGTTACGATGGACTCCCTCCGCCCAAAAGGTCTTCCAGCCCGGTTCTGGTGCCTCCCAAGGTCATGTGACTGCATGTCAGGTGGCCCCCATTTGCGGCTTTCAGCATCCCAAACTCACCTGGCCGTAATGTGAGGACCCACCCCACTTTGCATCTTAAGAAGACAGAACTCTTGGAATATTTCTTCCAACAGGCATCCTTTATTAAGAGAAAATGGTTGCAGGCGTTCTAGACAGGACCTGGGCCCAAGCCCTACGGTTCAAGGTTTTAAGGGGTCCCCAGCAGCCCCACCCCACCCCACCATCTTTCCAGTGACAATCCCAGGCGTTACATTTCCACCCCCTTTTTCCTCACTTCAGAGGGGAGTAGATGAAAGCTGATGGCCCCATTGTTATGGTTAGTCCTTTTGGTGGTATCCACATTCAGTCCCTTTTGAAGTTGTACCGAAGGAAGTGAGGGCCATAAAACCCCTTTGTTCACCCCCCTTCCCCTTCATCCTATGACAGAATCCAGAGAGGGCAGAAATGGGGTTTTCCATAGTCGATAACTAGAGATGAAATATAATTGGATTCTGACACGTAATTTACAAGGCTTTTGTTGAAACCTCCATTTATTTCTGCCTTTCAGCGAACAATGGGTCTGCTTAATACCACAGCATTCACTTGATGACCATAGCAAAAATGGTGGTGACCTGTTTTACAACCATCATGGTTTACAGCCATAATGGTCAGTCTCCCTAAGTTGAGGACCGTCTGTTTCTCAATTAGCATTCTGGCTGGGGAATTCTGGGAAGTGAAGTCTACCCCTCTTTACATTGCCAGGGTTGAGAAACACGGCTCTAATATTAGCACAGTGTTTCTCAACCTTGACAATTTTAAGGCACGTGGACTTCAACTCCCAGAATTCCACAGCCAGCATTGCTGGCTGTGGAATTCTGGGAGTTGAAGTCCACATGTCTTAAAATTGTCAAGGTTGAGAAACACTGTTGAATTAGCAGCTTCCAGAGTGGGTGGTGTGTGGATGGGAGGCCACCGGGAGTTCCTGGAGAATTGAGTTACCCGGGGGTGCTGAAAAAAACACCCCAGAAGAAAACATTAGGTCTGACTGGGGAATTCTGGGAGTTGACGTCCACTCATCTTAACATTGCTAAGGTTGAGAAACACTCGCTTAGCCGATGAAGCAAATAAGGAAGGCGGCCTTCAGCTGTAATTCTGTCTGTCCCGAAACTTCGTCGTAAGGAATCTGTCTGCAGCTCCAGTGAGCAGTGATAAAGTCAGAAGAAATTGCAATTAAATGTACAATTGATAACGGTGGCCCTCCTTTTTTTTGAATTAACTATTCGATACTGTACAACCTCCAAGTGCAGTTCCTTAGTAATCCAAATGACAGGCTCCCCGTCGTGGAGAGATGTTTTGCAGCTGGGCTGATGTCCTTCTTTGCTCTCTTTCTTCTTTGCAGAATCTTCGAGAAAACGCACTCCCTGTGGCCTTTTCTTCTGCAGAGGAAGCTGGAATTCAGAAATCCGCTCTATAAGGGATACGCCGCTTATTCCTCTCTCCAGCCCAATACGCTGCCGTTCAGTTTCCAGTAAGTTGTCACTGGGGAAGGAAGAAGCTTGAACCCAGATAAGCCCCCTGTGCATGCCGCTTAATGTTTACAAAATCCTAAAGCAGCAGCAGATCAAGAAATAGCTGTAAGCTCAGTGGTTCTCAACCTTGGCAACTTTAAGACTTATGGACTTCAATTCTCAGAGAGTTGAAGTCCACAAGTCTTAAAGTTGCCAAGGTTGAGAACCCTGCTGTAAGGAAAGAGATTTCTTTAGAGAGGAGAAACTCTGGTTTTTAGAGTTTAGGCATAAAGGTTCTGGGCTCCTCTGAATCTAGTCACTTTGGAACCACCAGTACAGATAGTCCAAACCTTTAGCTATTAAGGGAGTTTTACCCCATTTTACGATCTTCCTTGCCACAGTTGTTAAGTGAATCACCGTAGGTCTTAAATAAGAGCAACAAAGATGATTAGGGGACTGGAGGCTAAAGCATATAAGGAATGGCTGCTGGAATTGGGTATGTCCAGTTTAATGAAGAGAAGGATGAGGGGGTCATGACAGCAGTGTTGCAATATCTCAGGGGCTGCCCCAAAGAAGAGGGAGTCAAGCTATTTTCCAAGGCACCTGAAGGCAGGACAAGAAGCAATGGATGGAAACTAATCAAGGAGAGAAGCAACCTAGAACTGAGGAGAAACTTCCTGACAGAACAATTAACCAGTGGAACAACCTGCCTCCAGAAACTGTGAATGCTCCAACACTGGAAGTTTTTAAGAAGAGACTGGACAGCCATTTGCCCAAAATGGTATAGGGTTACCTGCCTGAGCAAGAGGTTGGACTCAATGAGATAACACTAGCCTAGTGGATGGGAAACTATGCTAGTTAATCCTAACAATGTCTGAGCACAGTGTTGCCAAGGTCAGTTGTAACAGGAGGGGCACTTCACACTTCGCATTAATTGGAGAATGTGATTGATGACTGTAAAATGAAGGAGTGAGTTATTCTTTGTTACCGGTGTTTGGGGGGAGGGAAGATTCAGTTTTTGGCTTAACTTTGTTAGTGCCGAAGCTATGCAGAAAATAAAAGATTCTTTTAGGTGAATAAGCCTCAAAGTTCTTTGAAAAGCTGCTTCTTTTTGGAACCATGACAAAGAGAACTTTCTCCTGCTCCCTTCTCTGGCAAATGTGAACATTTGAAGAATCTTATCAGCTATTAATTTTGTGTTACTTTCTCTCTCTCTGAGGTTCTGGTGCGGCATGTATAACCGTTTCGATAAAGGGATGCATCCCAAACAGTGTATTCTGGATCGCCTGCTTAGCTGCACCAGCCAGACTTTTCAGTTGGAAGACAACGCTGCAGACCTGGAAAATGTGAGTCAAACGCACACGATGTCCTTTGAACCCCCAACCTCATTTTGTAACCTCTCTCAAGGAGCAGAAGCACCCCCAAATTGTATCTAGAAGAAAACTAATAGGGGGACATTAGCAGCTCATTCAGCCTCTTCTCTGGCTCGGACTATACAAGACCAGCTCCTTCTTTAGTACAATTTAAGAAGGGGCTGAAAAACACCGGCTGGCTGGTTTTCTGGTTTTATTTGCTGTAGTTTGTTTTTTATCTAGGACATTTTGGGTTCTTTTGTGGAATTTTGATGGTTTGTATTGTACAATAACATTTGTAAGCTACTAAGAGCACAGTTCTAAGGGATTCCTTAAGTAAGCCATCTGGAGCTCTGGGGAAACACAGCCAGGATGTAAATCTAAGAAATCAAAAGGCATGGAATGTTCTGTGTGTTTGCATGTGTGTGCGTGTGTGTGTGTGTGTGTGTGTGTGTGAGAGAGAGAGAGAGAGAGAGAGAGAGAGAGAGAGAGAGAGAGGAGAGAGAAGAAAAAGAGAAGAAAGAGAGAGAGAGAGAGAGAGAATAACTGTCTCTTCTTTGTGTCTTGTGAGTCCACAGGTAGTCACCCAATTGCAGAAAACTACAGCAAAGCCAAACAATAATTATTTATTTCCTTTCACGGTGGCGATAAGTTCCTGCTCTCTGTGTTCTGTTTGTGTTCTCAATAATCCCATTTTTTATTCCTATGATTATTAAGCATCCTTGTAGCTCTTTTCTAATCCTCCCTTTTCTACCGATGCAGAAAATGCCTCTCTCGGATGGGCTCCTGCCCAATGAAACACCCGCCTTCTCCAAAGGGGTTGCCTCTTCGCTGGACACTTCCATCTCCCCTATGGTCAACACCCCCCAGGACTATGACCCCCCTGTGCTGCTGGCCAATGGTACCATCGGTGGGAGAGAAGAAGGCGGCAGACCAGATGGGCAGGGGCTGAGCGAAGTGGGTCTCCCTCCTCCCAGCGACACACCAAATGGCAACGGCTGCAGCCCGAGCGCCCTCCGCGGCGTGCCTCTCTGGGGCAGTGATCAAGCCGATCTGCAGAGGGCCTGAAGCGATCTTCACCTCTGCTGGAAGAGTCATAGCAAAGGGGCAATAAAGTCTGTGAGATCCGTGGCTCTGTGCTGGGAGCACCACCTCGCTGACACGTGGCTTAGTGTTGTCTTCTGTGTTCTCAAGGTGGAGGAGGACAGAACCCAGTGGGGACTTTGGGGCAATCTCCCCGAGGTCGGGGATGACGCCGAGTTAGGGGCCGCCACAGATCACTCAAGCCAAAAAGATTTCCCAAACATTTGTTTGGGGGAAGAAAAAAACAACAGATGTGCGCTTGGCCAGTTGATGCTATCGTTGGGTCCCATAGCAGGTTGTGTCTTTTAAATGGGGGGGGGGAGAATTTAGATAAAGGATGCTTGCATCAGTGCATTTCAGAAGGATGCTCCCAACTCTTTGAGTCCCGCTGGAGGGCTGGGTTGCTTCTGGGTAGCCCCCCCCATCCTTCTGTAAACCCCTTTCTCTTTATAAAGTTAGAATTCCCATGTGGTCCAGCCATTTGCAAGGTGAACTTGGTCATTGTGATGCAGTATTTGGAGTGTGTGGGTTTTGTCTTTGCAAGACTTTCCTGTCTCTTGTGTCTTTTGTTTAATGCTCCAGGACAGGCCCCCGCCCTTCTTACTTGTTCTCTCTCTCTCTTCACTGGCCATGGTCTTGAATGTTTTTGTGGCATGTTAGGATAAAGTCTTCAGGCGTCTGCAAATATGGTGGTTCATTTATCATCAGTGTCATTTTGGAGAACGTTTAGGACAGGGGTAGGCAATCTTGGCTCTTTTATGACTCGCGGACTTCAGCTCCCAGAATTCCTGAGCCAGCTATGCTGAAGGGAAAGGGAGAGGTTTCCAAGCTGAGCCATGCTGGCTCAGGAATTCTGGGAATTGAAGTCCACAAGTCATAAAAGAACCAAGGTTGTCTACCCCCTGGTTTAGGAACTGGGCTGTAGGAAAAAGAACTGCAGCGCCTGGGGGCAGAGTTAAAGAGGGATCAGCCTAGAATCCCTACGTTGCCACAAGCATCCGCTGGTGACTACATAGGGATTCTAGGCTGATCCTTCTTTTAACGCCGCCCCAGGCTCTGCAGTTCCTTCTCCTACACTGTCCAAGTTATCAAGCATCTTCCGTGGTTTAAGTGCTAGACTGCTTTCTACTCAAGTGCTCAATAATATCCTACCTAATTATCAGACCAGACCTGCTCCTCTGTAGCAGCAAAGCCTCCACAAATTGAATGCCCACCTCCGTGCATAAGGCGGTTGCCTGAAGCTTCACTGACCTGCGCTAGAATGCATGTTTCACGCATGTTTGGAAGCAAAAGGAAACCCGCGCTTCCTGTTTTGTTATTTAGGGGAGGGCTTCATGCCAGCAAGGAAACGCTCAGCAAAGAGACAGCGTGAGGCCTCTGGCTCCTGAAGTCCACCAACAGAAGCGCATGCAGATTTTGACGTTCCTTTCATCTGCTTAGTGATGCAGAAGAAGAAAAACTTCTTGGGGAAAAAAAACCACAAACTTTCGCCCTTAATATTCTCTGAAACAAGGAAATGGCGGATCCGTCTGTCTGGACAAGAGGAGACAAAACACACTTGAGAACATGCCTGACTCAAGGATTTCAGCTCCGAGCTTCAAGAGTAGGACGGCTGGGGCTTGGAGGAACTCTTAATAGGAGAAAGGACGGCATTCCCTAGATAAATTATAGTTCTCCCCACATGATTTTATTGGATCCTGCACAGCTAGACTCTTCTCTCCCATCTACCGCTACATCAGTGGATCAGATCACAGTAACATTCCCGACATTCTTTAGTAAAGCAAATGACATTCCTAAGGAGAAACATCTCGAGATGTTTGTTCCAAATATGTGGGTGTTTCTTGCAAAAAAAGTCAGCCAAGGCTCTTCGGCTCAGTTGGCTCAGTTTCAGAGTTTAATTTTACACACCTTCTTCATGGAAATACTTCCTTTATGAAAAAAGCAAAGGGACTTGAGTCCTTGCAGGGCAAAATCTTGGAATCAGCCAGGCAGCTTTCAAAAAGTGTAAGTGTGTGCTTCAGAGGACGGTGTTTAGCAACCTTTCAAGGAAGCGCGTGTGCATGGGTTTGTGTGTGCACATGCTCACACGATCATTGTCTTCATTGTGGTGCTTCGAAACTCCCTGGAATACCATTATTATCCAGTATGCCTATTGATGTGGCTTGAATGGATATGTGGGCTAAATATCTGAAATATTTTTGATTGGCATTAGCATTCCCAGTAAACTCCATATCTGATGAACTCACAATAATGCAGAAGAGATTTAGACCAACTGCATGGTTGCCTGTCCACTTTAAAGTATCTCTCGGGTTGTTCTGTGTGTCCGTGTTGTAGCACAACATGTCTGTGAAGTGATTTTTTTTGTACTACAAGGCCTAACCAATTTTAAGGTGAACATACAGAGATTCCTTTTGAAAGGGTTCAACCGGTTTCCTTTTGTGGATAGTCAAAAACTAGGTTGCATATTCTGGCTGAAATATTTTTGCAGTCCCTATAAAGTTGACGGGCTGTTTTCGTCTTGCGAGATTGTTTAAAATTGTGCGATCAGAGACTTTTGGTAGTTCATCCTGAAGGTGTGTGATGAGTCCCGATTCACTTGATGCCCTGCCAAAATAAAGGTAAAAATATTAGGAGATCATAGTGGTGTATATAAAGATATATTGCTGCAAGTCTTATGCTAAATTAAATTTGTAAGTATTGTGTTTTTTTTAAATTTCTTATGAAAAGAATAAACTCACGTTTCTAAGATGAGTCAAGGATGGTTCCTTCCATCAGTGTTGTGTCTGAGACCATTTTAAAATAAGAGTCGTTCTGGATCCAGCACATAACCCACAAAGGACATTTTTACAGTTGACTTTTTTTAGGTAAAGGATTTTTTTTTTTTTGGGTCCTTGCCATAGAACATTCTGATCTCTAAAAATCATCTGTTTAGATATGTTTTCTTAATAGACTTTCTCTCTACCTCCCTCTTTAATTTATTCTAGGATAGATTTGCTGAGTGTGGCTCATCTAGTAGTTGATCAGGTGTCCTCTGGAGCTTACAACTAGACAAAAATATCCTTTGCTCAGCCCTGTCTGGTCATAAGTACAGGAAGTCCTCGACTTATGACAGTTCATTTAGTGACCGTTCAAAGTTACAACGGCACTGAAAAAAGTGACTTATGAGCGTTTTTCCCACTTACGACCATTGCAGCAGCTCCATGGGCACGTGATCAAAATTCAGACGCTTGGCAACTGACTCATATTTACGACGGTTACAGCGTCCTGGGGTCACGTGATCCCCTTTTGCGACCTTTTGACAAGCAAAGTCAATGGGGGAAACCAGATCCACTTAGCAACCGTCTTGCTAACTTAAAAACTGCAGTGATTCACTTAACAGAATACTGTAGTCTACATAAATGTTCCACATTGATGGCAATTCTATTGTGGCTCCCAAGTCTTCAGTAAATTTTTTTTTTTTGGAAAATATAAAATGAACTCTCCAAGCCATCATTTATAAAATGAGAGCGAATCCCAATGATATGAGTTAAAAAAAGGAGATCTACATTCTTCTAAGCACCCAATAAGTTGAAAAACAAAAAAAACCCAAAATGCTTTGAGTAATCTTTTGAAAGGGATTTAAAGTGACCCATTTGGAGGAGATAAGTTCACAAAAATAAGCATCAACCTGGAGAAGCTCCTGTCCAAACTAACTTCCCAGATTCTAGAACGATAACCTCCGTGCCAGATTTTCTTTGTGGATCTTCGTGGGAGTGAAATTCTTGGGTGGGCACCCATTTTGAAGGGGAGCTAAAGCAGCTGAGAATTGGTCTAAAAATATTCCTGGCCTTTCTGCACTATAAATACACCTCACTTTGCTTTTTTTTTTTAAGTGAATTGCATCTGTGATAGCTCTCACAGGAGTCATTTGCTGAAGCCCTGATCTTTAATGATGGGAGACTCCCACAAAAGAGGTTTTGGGAGATTTTTCTACTCCAGTCCCATCAAAACAACGTTTCCCTGCTTGTAATATGTGAGAAAAGGGCTTGACACATTTGTTTGATCTGTCCTCGCATCTGCATCCCTGCCAAAAAACTTAATTTTCCAGGAATTCGTCTCTAACTTGACTCTGGCGAAAAGTTTAAAGAAGATATGTTCAATTCAGCTCATGACTCCATGGGCACAATCCGTTTTCTTAGCAGTCATAGGAATGTCTGTATTTCTTTGTACTTTTCTGCTTTCTTGTTTGCATTGATTCTGATTTTCTTTTTTTCATATTTCCATGGCTAGTTTCAGTCTTAGCCTTCTTTGGTGGACTCTTCTCCAAGAACTAACTAAGCCTGGATCCTGCTTAAACTTTTCTGTATCTAATTAATTTGTTCAGTGTCATTCAGCACTTTTCCCAAATTGCCATCGCTAAAATAACAAGGTAGATTTATGTATCAAATCACCAAGTTGATAGACAAAGGTTACACCTCAATTCAGACTCTTCCACCATCCCTCCCAGTAGGACTGCATCGCCTCCCTTCGCGAGCCAGTTTGCTTTGTTTTGATAGGAACTGTAATCCCAACATTTGGAATTTGGTTGGTGTTAGATTTGTGGGACAGCATCTGGCAACTTGAATCCTATAATCAATACGGCTATTTTAAAACCTCAAATTAAGTTACTGAGTTTAAGCTTTAAACGGCAAAGTGAGTTTTCTGTATCGCTCCAATCTCAGATTGAGTTGATCCTCAAAAGCTAAACAGGGTTAGAATTCATGCTTGGAAAGGCACGTTCAGAAAATCCCAGATACATGGGGACGTCGAAAGCAATAGGAAGCCTCTTTGATAAGAATGGTCAAGGAAATCGATGTCGTATCTTTAGAAGCTGAGCTGTGCTTAACATACCTACTTTTATTTAGAATAGTTCAGGCATCTGGTGTCACAGTCTATGCTCTCCAAAAGCTGAGATAATCATGCAGACGCTTGTGATAATGTGCACGAGACACTTGCTTGTTTTTCTAAATTAGGCATGCAGCCTGAGTTACCCTAGCACAAAAATACACCAAATTTAAAACAGAACTTTGCATTGAACTGTGTGGTCCAACGTGATGGAGGTCAACAGGAAAGGTTTCTCTGTATTTGTCTGTTTAAATGAGCAAGAACAAAGTTATTCTTTGGAAAAAGGGAACAATGCAATATTTGTTGTTAATTGCGAAGTCGTGTCCGACCCATTGTGACCCCATGGACAACATTCCTCCAGGTCTTCCTGTCCTCTACCATCTTCTGGAGTCCATTTAAGTTCACACCTACTGCTTCAGTGACTCCATCCAGCCATCTCATTCTCTGTCGTCCCCTTCTTCTATTGCCCTCAATCGTTCCCAGCATTAGGCCCTTTTCCAGTGAGTCCTTCCTTCTCATTAGGTGGCCAAAGTATTTGAGTTTCAACTTCAGGATCTGGCCTTCTAAAGAGCAGTCGGGGTTGGTCTCTTCTAGGACTGACCGGTTTGAACGCCTTGCGGTCCAGGGACTCGCAGGAGTCTTCTCCAGCACCATAGTTCAAAGGCCTCCATTCTTTGGCGCTCAGCCTTTCTTATGGTCCAACTTTCACAGCCATACATTGCAACTGGGAAAACCAATGCAACATACAGATCCCTAATATCAAATGCATTGGATTGCAGAATGTACTATTCTATCACGCCCCCTATAGGACATGAGCTGCACCTACAGACGTCAACATGGACCAGCTTTTTGGGGAATAACATTTCCCCAACTTTTGGCACTGACGGCGAAAATTGCATATTAATGAAAGCTACCCATTCAGATGCTTTTAGGTGTGTGGCAGACTTGAGAACAACCTGGCCAACTCATACCTGGACTGTGATTCAGGGCTTGCTGTGTGGTAGATCCGTTAGTCTCATGAATCCTACTAACAACCATAAATTGGTTAGCTGACTTCTAAATCCTTATTTTAGTTTGCTGTTTGCTCTCTCAGGCAGTGCAAATGCCTCACTGGGAAGGGGAAGACTGGACGGCTTTGGAGATAAATGAAAAAGCACAAAAGGGTTTTGAAAAGTCAGAGAGCAAGGACGGGAGGAAGGACCACGTGATGCACCTGCCAGGTATACCCAGCCCTAGATTGTACCTGGTTTCCTCATGTTTTTTGTGGCCCTCCCAACTCTAAAGGATGGAAGATGGTGCCATGCTCTTTTGTAGGCAAATCTGTGCAAAAATGATGGCGTAAACTCTTAAGTATGGCCTTACTGCTTCTAGAGACACTTTGAGTGAGATAATCAACTTCTCCCCATTCATGCAATTGTTAGTAACTTTCTTTCTAGATTTCTTTCTTATATTTCCTCACCACTTCCTCCATCTTCTTTCTTCACTCAACTTATGAAGGAGGAACAACATCTTTGCTTATCATATTGATCTTTGCTTATCTCATTTTCTTTTTCATTGTTTACTTTATTGTTTTATTATTTTACTTATTTTGTTTTTCTTTCCTTCCTTCCTTTCCTCCTTTCTTATCCATCTCCTTCCTTTCTTCCTTTCCTCCTTCGTTATCCATCTCCTTCCTTCCTTCTTTTCTTCCTTCTTTCCCTTCCTTCCTTCATTCATTCCTTCTTTACATTTTCTTTCTTTTTATTGCTGTAAGCTGCCTGGAATAGCTCCACGATGAGATAGGAGGCAAATAAATTTAACAAAGAAATATTCAGAAGATTTGGACCCTCTGTCTGAGTATCTGTGCAGAAGCTGTAGGAAAAGGGATGTGGCAGAAGATCTGAGAAAGACAATATTATATGGGGCAGATGTTCTCATTTCTTTCCCATTTTCTGGTTTGAAAATGTTTCTCTTCATATAGGACTATAAAACAATGTCTTCGGGAAGCCTTAGTCTTCTCCATAGCTCAGCTCCGCCTCATGACATTATCAACTCTCATCTTCCTGGTTGCCTTCACAAGTTCACCCTACGGTCACTTTGATGCCATTTCACAATACCACAAAGTCTGAAAAAGCCTCCGTTTCCGAGCTAAGTGTGGTTTCCTTAGCTACATCAAGAGCAGTTGTGCCCTGAAGACACCTCCAAGCTATTTATGGGAGTGAAGCCTCTTCTTATCCCCCCCCCCCAAAGGGATAGGCTATTTTATAACTGCTTTGGAAGCACAGTGGTCAAAAGAGAATCCTATAAAAAGTGTGTGTGACAGAATATAGATTTTATTCATTTTGGTCAGTGTGAAAAAAACAATAGGAGGAAAAAAGTAAAGAAGAGAGAGGACCATACCTGTAAGATCAAGTGTACAAACATGGACAGAGTAAACAGAGTAAAATAAGTGAAACTGGAATACACATCTGTTTGCACCGGTTCTCAACCTTGGCAACTTTAAGACTTGTGGACTTCAACTCCCAGAAGTCCTCAGCCAGCAAAAAATTCTGGGAGTTGAAGTCCACAAGTCTTAAACTTGCCAAGGTTGAGAACCCCTGTAAAAGTTAAACTTCTTGAGTAAAATCTATCTAAATCTCAAAGGGGAAGCCCAAATAAACAAGCAGATCTGACTTTTTGTTTTTTCTGCCCTTGAATATCTTCTTGCTGTGCCTAATTTAGTTTGCCCGTTATCAATTCTAAGTGCTGATAAAGCCTCTTCTGTTTTCCTGATAAAATTCTCTGGCCAGTTTTAAAACCACTCCGGAATCATCTGGAGAGGATCCAAGAATACCTTTCCTGGGATGGGGGGTTGGTGGTGAGCAGTTGGTTTTGCATTTCCCAATCGTGCTTTTACAACTGCTCAGTTTAGTCGCAAGCCTTGGGTTGCAAGTGTTTAATGCGTGGGCATGCAAACTGCACTAAATCATAACATTTGTTTGTTTAATATGGGTGGTTCTCAATTTAAAACCATTTGTTTAATGACCCTTCCAAGTTACAACAGTATTGAAAACATGACTTAACATTTGTCCTTGCACTTACCACCTCCCCAAAGTCAGATAATCAAATGTTGGGCACTTGGGCATTGGCGTGTATTTATGATAGTTGCCATGTCCCTGGGTCATGTAATGTAGATTTACAAAGCCCTAGTAAGACCACACCTGGAATACTGCAGCCAATTTGGGTCACCTTATCACAAAAAAGATGTGGAGAGTTTGGAAAAAAAATTCAGAGAAGAGCAACTAAGATGATCCAAGGCCTGGAGACCAAAACCTATGAAGAATGGCTGCAGGACTTGGGTTTGGCTAGTCTAAAGAAAAGAAGAAACAAGGGAGACATCATAGCAGTATTCCAGTATCTGAGGGGCTGCCACAAGGCAGAGGGGGTCAGGTTGTTCACCAGAGCACCAGAGGGCAGGACGAGAAACAGTGGTTGGAAACTGACCAAGGAGAGACGCAACCTGGAATTAAGGAGAAACTTCCTGGCAGTGAGGACAATCCACCAGTGGAACAGCTTGCCACCAGAAATCCGTTGCTTCTTGTCCTGCCTTCAGGTGCTTTGGAGAACAGCTTGACCCTCTTCTTTGCAACCTTCCTACTGCATCCCCTTTTGGCCCTCTTAAAAACCGGGGAGGGGGGGGTCTAAGATCCCAGGCTAAATGCCCCCCTCCCTCCGGTGTAGCCAGCAAGTCCCGGGGCCCTAACCTGACCCACACCTGGCCAACCGGCCCCGCGAGGAAGCCTGGAGGGCGGCGGGCGCCGGCTTGGCGAACCCGAGAGGCGGGCTGCCTCTCCAGCGTCTCCGAGGCGCGAGCGGGCGGGGGTCTCTCCCAGAATGGAAGCTGCTCAACCGGCGGGGCTAAAATTAGCGCGGCTCGGCCCGGCGCAGCTGTCCCGTCCCGTCTTGTGTCGCCTCTGGCCTGGCCGCCCTCGACGGCTCTGCGCTCGGGCCGGCCGGCCGGCCAGGCAGCGGGGCGGGGGGCGCGGGGGGCCAGGCGAGCGCTCGTCCGAGCCGGTCCCGGCCACCTCACAGAGGCCGGGCTGCGACACAGCCGGGCCGGCCGTCGGTGGCTCCCCCGGGAGACGCTCCGTCGGGGGACACGGCGACCCGTCCGCCGGGCAACACCAGCTCGTGAGTATCGCCTGCCGTCGGGCGGGCCGGGGGCTCCTCTCCAGCCTCCCCTCCGCCCGACCAGCGGGGGGGGGCTTCTGCTCGACCCGGAGGGCGCGGGGGATTCACACGTGCGCGCCTCCGGACTGTCAGGTTCCGAGCTGGGTTTGGGCTGCGATACCAGGAGACGCGTGGGTTGGAGGGCAGGGCTGGGCAGGGGGCTTAAAAGAGACCCCCCCCCCAAAAAACTGGCTGCACTGAAAAAGGGGAGCAGCAGCCTGGCTCAAACTATTGCACCCCCAACACGCAAGCCTTTGACGGCTTCACCCCACACCCTTGACCTGGGTTTTGAGTTTATCCGATTGTCTGGGCAAAGCAAGGGCAGGGGGCAGTTTTGGGGCACCCGGTCTCTAAAAGGTTTGCCATCACTGCCCTAGTGGACAATCACTTAGCTTCAGGATCCCTCTCACTCAAGATCCCTACTGCTTTGGGGCCAGATTTCACCCAACCTGTACTTGTGAGTTTGTTTTTTCTTGTTTACGTTTCCTCTGTTGTTCCTCCAAAAGTTTGAAGCAAGGACATTTACTGCTACACAACCTTTGGCTTCTGTTTTGTGCCTCAGGACATCCTTGGATGTTTTTCCATGTAGAGGTAGTCCTTGACTTATGGTCACAATTTGGACTAGAACTTCTGTTGCTAAGTTGGTTAAGTGAATTTCGCCCAATTTTATGATCTTTTTTTGTCGTGGTCATTAACCAAATCTCTGCAGTTATTAAGGGAAGTACATGAACATTAAGGGGATCCAGCTTCCCCCATTGACTTGCTTGTCAGAAACTGTCTGGGAAGGTTGCAAATGGGGATCACAAGACTCCAGAAGGCTGCAACCATCATCAGTTCTTGCAAGGATGCTGCAATGGTTGTAAATGCAAGGACTGGTTATGTTGTGTTTTTTCACTGCTTTCACAACTTTAGATTGTTGCTACAGTAGTGGCCAAAACTGTGGAAACCTTTTGGGAAAAGCATATTTTTGAGGTTTGATGGCTAATAACACCACTTTGTTTTGGAGTAGTACCATAAAATTATATATCAATGGAAAGATAATTTAACCAAGAATGTAATGCAATAAAGTTTGTTCAATTATCTGGAGTGTATTCTATGAAAAGTTATAGCCAAATAACCAGAAAAAGGAAGCACAACTTGCTTAGGTCGATCTCAGGTAGCTTTTCTTCATCGGATTGTAGCCAATGAGTATGAGTGTTTAGAGAGCCAATCAAGTGTCATCTTGTTTTGGCCATGAGCCAATCAGATCACAGTGGGATTCAGTGATTGATGTCATGTATTGAAGCTGAGAGGAGGACATTTGTCAGTGTGTTATGTGATCGCTATCCAGTTGGTTGGGTTTTTTGGTGTTCTTTCATCTAGTGAGCTTGTAAAATGTAATAAAATTAAAGTAATGGTGCAAAGAGTTGACTGGTCACCCAGAAAGCGATGTAAAATAGGCTACAGCTATAAAGAAATTAGAAGAAAAATTGTGGAAACTTAACCGAAGGTGACATTTCTACTGTACACTTTCCCCAAAAGGTTTCCACAATTTTGGCCACTACTGTAAATGAATGCAGGATCCAGTCTGGGTTGGTGGTCGGGACTAGAGGTTGAGTCTTCTGAACTTTCAAACACGTGCTGGAACCCATCCTCAGGGGACTTCTTCTAGCAGAATCTGTGCTTTGGGCTATTCTGTGTGTGGTATTTAACTGGTGCCTGTTGTGTGTGTGTCCCTTTTTAGTTGTTGATTAGAGTGTGGTTGACTGGCTATTAAGTTCATTGGCTGTTGTTTCTTTGTGCTGCCAAGCCCTCACCTCCTAAGTATTTGATAAGCTGGTGGTAAATGAACACTCCTGTTTGACTGAAGAGGGGTCCATTTCTCAGGCTTCCATCACTTCCTTGGCTGTTTTTGTACCTGCTCGTCTGACAATCTTAGTAGCTGCAAAATTGAATGTATGAAAATACTCTGGTATTTTCTTTATTTTGTAGGCAAATGCCAGGGAAGCCACCTGAAATACATTTATTTATTTATTCATTCATTCATCCAGGCTCTAGAACAGTGGTGGCGAACCTATGGCACGCGTGCCAGAGGTGGCACTCATAGCCCTCTCTGTGGGCACGTGCGCCATGCCCCAGAGATGGCAACCGTCCCTCTTCAACCAGCCTCCTGCTAACTCGCTGAGGTCCCACATGGCAGGATGCATCCCAGCATGGCTGGTTTCCCTCCTCTCCGTCCCATCCCTCCTGGCCTTGTATGCTCTTCTTTTCCCAGGCATGACCCACTGCATTGCCTCCTCAGTGGTTGGCTATCCGTCCAGCTCAGAGCGGCTTCTCTGAACTACTGGCGGCGGGCTGCAGAGCCCCAGAGTGCACCGGTCGAGGGGCCGGCAAGCTGTGGCTGATGACGGACACTGTCGGCCCCCATGCGTTCACTGGCCTCTGTGTGCAGGAGCGATGACGTCAGGCAGCAGCCACCCTGGCCCCTGCCTCGCCTTGCCCTGTGACAATGGCACCCCCGCCCTGCCTTGCCTTGCCTTACTCCACAGGATGAGCCTCCTGCCCACTGTCTCATCTGCCAGAGACCCCCTGGATCTCCCCCAACCCTGCTCAGCCCCCACAGGCATCCCTCCCCATGAGCACAACTTTGGCCACACCCACCCAGTCTGCCATGCCCACCGCAGCCATGCCCACCTAGTGGGCCACGCCCAACTGGCACATGGTGATAAATAAATGGGTTTTGGGTTGCAGTTTGAGCACTCGGTCTCTAAAATATTCGTCATCACTGCTCTAGAAAGTGCATTGTGTTTTTATGTAAATAGCATACGCTGGATTTGCTATGTGAACCAGCTGTGCCCCACCAAGAGATGCATTGACCCAGGTTGCAAATACTGCGTTTTATCCAAAATTGTTAACCCAGCCCCTGTCTGACTTCTAGCTTCCAGCACTGCACCATTCACGATGAAAGTCCCCCTCAAGAGACAGTTCAAGATGAGCCTGCTGGACATCACCAAGATGTTCTCCCTGTTCCAGCCCAGCGAAGATGAAGACGGGGACAGAGAAAGACAAGAGCTGAGTCTCGCCGTGTCCCAGGACAGCTACCAGCTGTTGGACCAACTGTTGCACCAAGAGAGATACAAACGGGTCATCAACAGTCGGAGTGGTTGGGGGGTGCCAGGCACTCCCCTGCGCCTAGCGGCCTCCAAGGGCCACGTCAGGTGTGTCAAGGTGCTCCTGGACCATGGAGCCGAAGTGGACAGCTTAGACGTCAAGGCACAGACACCTCTGTTCATTGCCGTCAACAACGGGCATCTTGACTGTGTGAAGGTCCTCTTAGAGGCAGGGGCCTGTCCTTCCGGGAGCATTCACAACAACTGCACCCCGCTGCTCACGGCAGCGCGAGAGGGAGCCCTCGCGATCCTGCAGGAGCTGCTGTCACACGGAGCAGAGCCTAACGTCAAACCCCGAATCCCGGAGTGGGCGACCAACTCCGTATCCTGCTGCGGACCTTTGTATTTGTCTGCCGTCTACGGTCATCTGGAGTGCTTCAAGACCCTCTTGCTGTACGGGGCTGAGCCCAACTACAACTGCTCGGATAGGAACATGATTGCCCGAATTAAACACCCCAAGACTCTCCTGGAAGTCTGCTTGAAGCACGGCTGCAGGACAGAGTTTGTCAAGCTCCTCGTTGATTTTGGTGCCAATGTCTACTTGCCTGGTATCACGTTGGAGAAGAGCTCAGCAAACCCTGAAGTGCTTGAGCTGTTGGCCAGAGAAAGAGGTGACTTGTGTGTGTGTGTTTTAAAAAAAATATTTAATGTAACACAAGGCTATGCAAATTATTAAAATCTCCCTCCTCTCTTCTCCCTTCCCTCTTCTCTCTTCTCCTCCCTTTTTCCTTCTCCCTTCTCCCTTCTCTCTTCTCCCTTCTCCCTTCTATCTTCTTCCTTCTCTCTTCTCCCTTCTCCTTCCTTCCTTCCTTCCTTCCTTCCTTCCTTCCTTCCTTCCTTCCTTCCTTCCTTCCTTTCTTCCTTCCTCTTTTCCTTTGAGGTTCCCTAAATGCTCTTCTAATCTTGGCAGTACCCCACTCTCGGCTCTTCTTCTTTTTTGCAGGGAAAATATATTCTTTTCTAGCTACCTTGGAGGATCCATGCTAGTCCCACATGATCTGATTTTTTTCCTTCCTTCCTTCCTTCCTTCCTTCCTTCCTTCCTTCCTTCCTTCCTTCCTTCCTTCCTTCCTTATTTATTTTATTTATTTATTTTATTTTTAAAATGTATAAGCCGCCCCACTCCCGAAGGACTCTGGGCGGCTAACAATAAAAAACACATAAAACATAACAAAACAACAATACAAAAACAATCATCCAGGAGTCAGGTTTTATAAACCCCAGGCCTGCCGGAAAAGCCAGGTCTTAAGTAGCTTACGGAAGACCAACAAGGTGGGAGTGGTCCTAATCTCCGGGGGGAGCTGATTCCAAAGCGTGGGCGCCATCACAGAGAAGGCCCTCCTCTGCGGCCCTGCCAAATGGCACTGCTTGGCCGACGGGGCCTGAAGGAGGCCCAGCCTGTGGGATCTAACCGGACGTAGGGAACTATGAGGTAATAGGCGGTCTCGCAAATAGCCTGGCCCTGAGCCATATAGGGCACCAAGAGCCATACAGGGCACCAAGAGCCATATAGGGCACCTTCCTTCCTTCCTTCCTTCCTTCCTTCCTTCCTTCCTTCCTTCCTTCCTTCCTTCCTTCCTTCCTTCCTTCCTTCCTTCCTTCCTTCCTTCCTTCCTTCCTTCCCCTTTCCACAGACTACCTATCACATTATTTGTTTCTGAAATAAGCAATGCTACACAATGTGCATAAAATGAGTACAAAACAGTCACCCAAAGCAAAAGTCACCCATGCACATATAGCTACCTCCACATTCACAACAACAGCATTCCTTATCCCTTTCCATATTTTTTTTGGGTGGGTTGCGCACAAAACGAGAAACTGGTGTTCTTTACAGCCTGGATGGAATTGACCAACCCTTTCTGAAAATTCTACCACAGGGTTTTGCATCAGTCCACAGCACAGGAGTAACAAAATTATGAACATTTGTCCCAACAATGCTTTTCAAAAGGCAGAAGCTTCTTGGATGAGAAGCGAAAAACCTTTTCAAGGAAAAAAAAGCAAGGAAGTCCAGTTGATGTTTTGGAAAAGCACCTTTGGGACAACCATGACCTGGATAATGGAGAATCCCCATAGACATTATGAATATTGGTTGCTCTGAATTCCAGGT
Organism: Crotalus tigris; assembly: GCF_016545835.1. Classification (NCBI taxonomy): domain Eukaryota; kingdom Metazoa; phylum Chordata; class Lepidosauria; order Squamata; family Viperidae; genus Crotalus; species Crotalus tigris. Next base: position 49,458 of record NW_024097235.1, read on the forward strand.
GAATAAATTCTGGGCGTCCTGGGATGAATTTTAAGAGTTGGTAGAATAAGGGTGGTGCACAATTTTTTCTTGTTTCCCCTCTCCCCTCCAGTTCATCCTAGATCTTCCAATGTTCTCCATTTGTTGTTATTGTTGTTAGTTTCAAAGTCGTGTCCAACTCATCACGACCCCATGGACAACATTCCTTCAGGCCTTCCTGTCCTCTACCATCTTCTGGAGTCCATTGAAGCTCACGCCTCCTGCTTCAGTGACTCCATCCAGCCACCTCATTCTCTGTCATCCCCTTCTTCTCTTGCCCTCAATCTTCCAATGCTCTCCATGGTGACCCTTCTCCCCCTCCCTTTTCATCTCCAGTTTCTTTGATTATTTTGCATACTCCCCCCTCCAAGAAACCAATTCTGCCTGGAACAGCTCTATTTCAATCCATACCCAGAACAGAACAGCTAGATTTCATGCCGTGTGCAGATCAAAAACCACAAAGCATGTGTGTCTCTTTCTTCTTCATTTCTATGATGTGATGACCTTGAAGGCATAACAGGGAGTGAAATCTTTAGCAGTGTTAACTATGCAATGATGATTACCGCCTCACTCTCCTCCCGGTTCTCTCCTGCTCTTCCAGCATTCCCCAAATCCTTGATGACTCAGTGCAGACTGGCAATCAGAAGGTTTATGAAGCTGGAGAACCATCCCGAAGCCGTGGACCAACTGGACATCCCGCTAGTGCTGCTCAACTATCTCAAACACCAAGTGTAATGGAAGATCAATGCCGAATTGCCCAGGGTTACCAAGTACTGTAACTGGATAAGGAAAGAAAGAAAGACACTTCTAAGAATTGGAATGCAAGTGTGTGGCATGGTTGGCTTGGATGCATTTGATGGGGCAGGTGAAAAATAATGCGGTAGCTTAAACAGAGTTTCCCAATTTGGGGAATCTTAAGAAGCGTGGACTTCAACTCCCAGAATTCCCCCAGCCAGCATGCTTGCTGGGGGAATTCTGGGAGTTGAGGTCCACCATCTTAACACCAACTTTACATTAATATTGACCAACTAAAGCGGACAATATATAAGTGGGTTTTGCGTTGTGGTTTGGGCACTCGGTCTCTAAAAGGTTCGCCATCACTGTTCTAGTCCAACGCCCTGTTCTAGCAGGAGATCCCATATCGTTCTGGACAAATGGATGTCCAAGGTCTTCTGGAAAACCTCCGGTGATGGAAGCACCCACAACTTCTGGAAGCGAGCTGTTCTTTATTTATTTCTTTACTAGCTGTACCTGGCCACGCGTTGCTGTGGCTCAGTCTGGTTAAATGGAAAAGAAAGAAAAGAGAAAGCGCACGTAGCGTGTGTTGCTTTTACGTCCACAGATGGCGCTGTTTTTGAAAAAAAAAAGCATGTTTTTACCTGTCACAGGTGTGACATCTATATAATATAGGTATATAAAAACACACGCGTATTTGAATGCAACTTTGTGTCAAAATTTCAAAGCAATTGGTGAAGAACTTTCGGAGATTTAACATTTTCAACAAATGAACATTTACATTTTTATTTATATATTGTTCCTCATCTGCAGACAGAAATCTGGCCAAACTAGTCTTGTCTCATCCGGGGAATTCTGGGGGTTGAAGTCCACACAACTTAAAGTTGCCAAGGTTGAAAAACACCACATTGACAAGTTCATCTGGTGGCATATTATGCGTGTTTTAATCAATATCGCTTTTCTTTTGTTTAATAAGATAGGGAAATGCAAATATGGATTTAATGATTACTAGTGGAAGCTTTTTAAATTCTTTAGATAAAGGCTAATGTGATTTTTAAGAGCAAGCTCGCTACATTTAATGCCAATGTTTTTCTCCTCTCCAGAATTCTGAAGCAAAATCGGATTTATTTTAAAGATTTATTTTGTATCATTTATATTCCATCATTAATTTACAACTGCAGATTTTTCAGGGAAATTATTTTGCATGCTTGCAGCATAGTTCAGTTTAATCTGGGAAAAGAGGAAAAGAGAAGATTGCTTGTGCAAGGCACTTGCAATATCACAGCCACAATATTAATAAATGGATGCATAAATGGCAGAATTAATTGCCTGGATTCATCTTGAAGGTCACAGATTTTTTTTTTTAAATTCATCAGTGCCTTTCTCTGTTGGGACAATATCCAAGCTGGGCTAAACTGTTGCCTTCAGAACTATTTTGACAGACTTTTAATTATAATGTCTATTTTAATGATAAGGATTAATGCTTGTGAGATTAAATATGTTGTTTTTTAAAAAAAAGAATAGTACAAGTCATTTCCCACTAGGTGACAGTATTGAACTGAAAACATTACCTAGGTACCTTGACATATTGTTGTTCTATAATTCTAACAGAAGAGGGCAGAAGAGGGCAATTGCACTGGCATTCTACTTTGATGCTCCTGGAAGGTAGCAGAGGGGTGCAGTGATGGAGGTGGGATTATGTTAGATTTTGGTCCAGAGTGGTAGACTTCTTCTTATGCTGACTTCTCTTTTGGTATTTTTATGAAGATCCTAGTTTTTTTGTAATGGAAGCCTTCCTCCTCCCTCCCTCCCTCTCTCCCTCCCTCTTCTCTTCCTCCTCCTCCTCCTCCCTCCCTCCCTTCTCTCCCTCTCCCTCCTCCTCCTCCTCCCTTCTCTCCTCTCCTTCTCTCTTCCTCCCTCCTCCTCTCCCCTCCTTCCTCCCTCCTCCCTCCCCTCCCTCTCTCTCCTCCTTCTCCCTTCTCTCCCCTCCCTCCTCCTCCCTCTCTTCCTCCTCCTCCTCCTCTCCCCTCCTTCTCTCTCTTCCTCCTCCTCCCTTCTCTCCTTCCTCCTCCTCCCTCCCTCCTCCTCCTCTTCTCTCCCCTCCTCTCTCTTCCTCCTCCTCCTCCTCCTCTTCCTCCTCCTCTTCTCTTTCTCCTTCTCTCCCCTTTTTCCTCCTCCTCCTCTCCCTCCTTCCCTCCCACCTCTCCCTCTCCCTCCTCCTCCTCCTCCCTCCTCTCCCCTCCTTCTCTCTCTTCCTCCTCCTCCCTTCTCTCCCCTCCTTCCTCCTCCTACCTCCCTCCTCCTCCTCCTCCCTTCTTTCCCCTCCTTCTCTCTCTTCCTCCTCCTCCCCCTCTTCTTTCTCCAGTCCTTCTCTTTCTCCTTCTCCCCCTTTCTCCTCCTCCTCCTCTCCCTCCTTCCCTCCCACCTCTCCTTCCTCCTCCTCCTCCTCCTCTTTGGAAAAACAATTCTGAAGTAGTACAATCTAATGCAGCTTTGTTTTGTTTTGTAAAGAGAGCAATAGGCTGGTTTTAGAGCTCACACTGTCGTTTTCCCATTGTTGGCAACGACGGTGCTGTTGAACCAGAGTTGGGGGGTTGTGGAGAAGGAAGTTTGGGGTCCCCATCTCTACTGGACAGTCTTAATTACTACGCCTCATCTCCCGCGTGTAAAAAAAAATTAGGCTTTATGGGAAATCCATCTGCCAATGTCCCTTGGGGAATTAATTACCTTGGGTGTTTTGAAGCAGAGGGCAATACAGAAAACATTTGCATTGTTTTTGAATCGCCAATCTAATTACAACGTCAGAAGACTGCGAACCCTATTAACCAGCGTTTTCTAAGCCAGAGGCGGGCCGTCTCAGGGAAATGTTGAGCTCCACAATTTGGTTCTTCTTCCAAAACGGAGCTGGGGAAGCTGTTATAAAGGTAGAGCCGTGTTGTCTCAGGAAGGGCTTGGAGATTGGATTAGTCAGAGATAGGTCTTTGTGTTCTGTATTGATTCTAAAATTCAGGGTGCTGGAAACCTTGCCTGACCCTGATCATCATCTAAATCAGGGGTTCTCAACCTTGGCAACTTTAAGACTTGTGGACTTCAACTTCCAGAATTCCTCAGCCAGCTTTGCTGGCTGAGGAATTCTGGGAATTGAAGTCCACAAGTCTTAAAGTTGCCAAGGTTGAGAACCCCTGAATTGAGTGGGTCAATGGAGAGCTGATTTTTTTTTTTTTGGCAGAAGTAACTGGTGACCTCAGAAGATAATTACTGAAGAAGGAGGAGGAGGGGAGAGAGGGAGAGAAGGAGGATAACTGTGAGGTCCTTGGTGTCCTCTGCGTTTGGTTGTTTTCTTGCAGATGTTTCATTACCCAAAACCAGGTAACAGGTGAGTGCTAGAAGGGAGAGGAGTTTGTGGAGAGGAGCAGAAGGAGAAGGGGGAGGAATTATTTCTTGGCAAACTGTAATATGATTGACCCAACCAATCAAGCAATAGCCATCTATCAGAAGGAAAACAGGTGAGTTTGCTCCCCACCTTTCAGTGTTCGGAGGTCCCCTGTCTTGGGCTGAGCAATGCTTTGAAGAGCTGTGTGAAGACAAGAGCTGGCCAAGACAGAAGCCAAGGGGCTGAGATTGGCTAGGCCAGTGGTGGTGAACCTATGGCATGGGTGCTAGAGGTGGCACTCGGAGCCCTCTCTGTGGGCACGTGTACTATGCCCTGGAGATGGCAACTGTCCCTCTTCAACCGGCCACCTGCTAACTCGCTGAGGTCCCAGGTGGCTGGATGCATCCCCGCACGGCTGGTTTCCCTCCCCCTGTCCTGTCCCTCCTGGCCTCGCATGCTCTCCTTTTCCTGGGCACGACCCATTGCATTGCCTCCTCAGCTGTCAGCTGGCCATCCAGCTCAGAGGTGGGTTCGTTGAACTGCTGGCGGCGGGCTGCGGAGCCCCAGAGTGCACCAGTTCAGGGGCCAACAGGCTGTGGCTGCTGACGGACACCGTTGGCCCCTATGCGCTCGCTGGCCTCTGTGTGCGGGGGCCGATGGTGTCAGGCAGCAGCCACTCTGGCCCTTGCCTTGCCCCATGGCAATGGCACCCCCATCCTGCCTCGTGTCACCCCACAGGACAAACGTCCTGCCCACCACCCCACACATCTTAAAAATTGCCAACCTTGACCAGCATTGCTCTAGGCTCCTGGCAATTACTCCACTGGACAATCTCTAATCTAGCTTGCTTTGACACTCCAGTGAGCAGGATGAATGCTAAAATTCCCCCGTGCTTTCCTTTGAACTTGATGTTGTGCAAATGCTACATTCTGAGCTCTGTAGTTTTTCCATTCAGCATGCAGAAAACGTAAGGGGTGTCTAGCCTGAGTTTGGACGCAGGGCTTTCTTTCCCTGCTGAAGTGAAACAATTGCAAAGAGGGAGAGGGGGAGAGAGAAAAAGAGAGGGAGGGAGGGAGAGGGAGAGGGAGAAAAGACAAGCAGGGTCAGGAAGATTTTAAAGAGATAAAGAAACAGTATGTCCTTAGCTTGAAAGAAATTCCTAATCTGATTTGCATACACTTATGAAGAAGAGTTTCCTGGTAAGTAGTGCCATTTTCCTATCTTTTGTATTTGAAAACACCACCCCAGACTAAACAGCCTGTTTCCACGTAGGCTTCACAAAATGGGGATTCACATTTATTGGCTCTTCGTCAACTGATTAGACAATTGGGCAGCCCAGAAGGTGTGTAGTTATGATACCCTTATCAACCAAGCTGTATTTTTATTCCTTTATTGCACCGAACCTGGCAATGATTCAGAACTTAATGCCAGTTTTCAAGTCCTTCTGACCTGAGAAGAATTTGAACTGATAAATCTGAGGAGCTGAATTGGCCCAGAGAGAGAATATTTAGAATAGAATAGAATAGAATAGAATAGAATAGAATAGAATAGGATAGGATAGGATAGGATAGGATAGGATAGGATAGGATAGGATAGGATAGGATAGGATAGGATAGGATAGGATAGGATAAGATAGATGGAATGGAATAGAATGGAATATATGGAATGGAATGGAATGGAATGGAATGGAATGGAATAGAATGGAATGGAATGGAATAGAATGGAATGGAATAGAATAGAATAGAATAGAATAGAATAGAACAGAATGCTGAATAGAATAGAATAGAACAGAACAGAACAGAATAGAATAGAATAGATGTAATGGAATGGAATGGGATAGAACAGAACAGAATAGAATAACAGAGTTGGAAGGGACCTTGGAGGTCTTCTAGTCCATCCCCCTGTTCAGGCAGGTAGCCCTATACCATGTCAGGTAGATGTAACCGGGAAAAGCTGGTCCTTCAATAACCTGGCCGCAAGCCATGTAGAGCTTCAAAGGTGACAACTAGCACCTTCAATTAATGCCACTTTCAGTGTGAAAGGAAGAACATTCAGACTTTCATGATAATTTAGAAATTCCTTGCAAGCGGAAAAGATGACAGCTTCCAAGAATGTAAGTAAACGACTTGTGGATAAAAGTTTGTAGTTTCTCTCTATTGTTTGCTTGGAAACAACTACTGAACTTTTTCTCTGAATTTCTGCTGATGAATAATAAAATGATGGGAGAAGAATCTGCTTTGTTTTCAGAAAGGAAAACCTATATACCAACTGAAGGAGAAATTGAAACAATTGGGTTTCACAAATATTGATACATTTCTGGTCAATGCCCGCATCATACGGTCATTGACTACAAATATATCAATTGCAAGAAAAAAAATGAGAACTCTCTCCTTCCATTTTTATCCAATTTCCAACTGGAGCATTCATATTTTCCTGCATCATTCATGCTTCAGCCCTAAATTCCAAGCTTGCTTAAATTAGCACCATGGACAGAATCTCCTCCTGATTTTTCTGACCCAGAGTAAAATGTTTGCAGGGAAGAGAGCTTTGCACCGAGGGTGGGGGTCTGCAGAAAGAGGGATCAAAATGCTCACGATGGTGACCGTTATCGTGCATTGGAAGACCCTCCCCACCATTTTATGTGAAAAGGGGGTGGGCCTTTGATTCCATGGCTGTGACCCCCGTCTATGCTGTTTTGACCCCCAGTGGATACCCTTGGCACAAAGGTATAAAAATTCTACCCAAGGTTCCTGTCGCATGGCAACCTGTATAGGGATGCACATACAAATCCCCTTCCCGACAAGCATTTTGATCAGTGTGCGTGATAATTGCACAACAGGCTATCAAAGGGATTGTTAAGACCAACTGGGGCAAAAGATTATCTCCTGACTGGATTCGGAATGTAAAAGCCCAACCTGGAGAGTGGAAGGGATTATTTTCATGCTCCTGAAGGTGCATCTTGGTGAGCATCTATACCAGTTTATGCCAACCTTAGCAACTTTGGGATGAGTGGACTTCAACTCATTTTTGAACATATATAGCAGTCTCTCTGCAGTTGTCATATGTAAAAACAAAGTTCCATGAATAGAATAGAATAGAATAGAATAGAATAGAATAGAATAGAATAGAATAGAATAGAATAGAATAGAATAGAATAGAATAGAATAGAAATCTGGAAGGGACCTAGAGGTCTTCTAGTCCAGCCCCCTGCTCAAGCAGGAGAACCTATACCATTTCAGATACGTGACTGTCTAGCCTTAAAAACCTCCAGTGATGGAGCACCCAAAACTTCTGAAGGCATGAGTTTTTCCAACAGTTTTACCATCAATCCTCAAAGCATGCTGGCTGGGGAATTCTGGGAGCTGAAGTCCATACATCTTAATGCTCCAAGGTTGAGAAACACTGGACCATGCTTTCAAAATTTGCCATACTTGAGAACTGAGGGAAATTCCTAACAGTGAGAACAACCAATGGAACAGCTTGCCTCCAGAAGTTGTGGGCGCTCCATCACTGGAGATTTTCGAGAAGAGACTAGACAGCCATTTGTTTGTGTAGGGTCTCCTGCTTGATCAGAGGATAGAAGACCTCCAAGGTCCCTTCCAAGCCTATTGTTCTATGTCTTATGTATTAACACAGGACACCTTGTGAAGATGCTAGACAAGGATGTTTCATACAAAAGTACAGTATCTTGTTCCTGGCTTGGTTTGAACAATCCTATCATTTCCCCTGAGGGTTCCTTGCACAGTTCTTGAGTGTCGGTATTATTTCCAGCAGCCAGATCAATCCATGTTGCACCATCTCTTGGCTTAATGCATCTTCCAAATCCTTCCTTTCTTTCTTTCTTTCTTTCTTTCTTTCTTTCTTTCTTTCTTTCTTTCTTTCTTTTTCTTTTCTTTCTTTTTCTCTTTTTTTCTTTCCCATTCTGCCTTCTTCCTTCCTTCCTTCCTTCCTTCCTTCCTTCTTTCTTTTTCTTTTTTTCCTTTTCCTTTTCCTTTTCCTTTTCCTTTCCTTTCCTTTCCTTTCCTTTCCTTTCTTCTTTCCAGTGGAAATCACTTGAGGGATGAGAGTAATGCAAATGAAAATGCACTTGGGATTTGTTACCAGAGCAAGCAGAAAAAATTATCAGCGGGAGAAGGGATGGGTGATGTAGCTGAAGGAAACAGTGCACTGAACCAGGGTCCCCAAACTTGGCAAAGTAAAGACGTGTGGACTTCAACTCCCAGAATTCTGGGAGTTAAAGTCCACAAGTCTTAAAGTCTTAATGTTGCCAAGTCTGGAGAGCTCTGTACTCTGCAAATAGTGACTGTGTAGCAAGGAAGAAATGCTGTAAAGGAAAACCGGGGGAAATATTTTATTAATAGTCACAGCGTGCTCCTAATCTGCAGCTTGAACCTAATTCTGAAGCCCCAGGAACACTAGCAACTTGAGTGGACCAGGTCTATAGTTCACTCTTCTTTTCTTGTGTCAAAAACCAGTAACACGTTCCTTCTGTGTAATGAAATCTTGCACATTTGCACATGAACGCATTTGCGCTCCCTCTTGCAAACTCCCAAACTTAAATTTCCAACCAAGGGGAAAGTAAGAGGAGTTGATGGGGTCATCAGGGCTAGCTTGTCAGTGCTCATTCTGTCTAGACTCTGTTGTCTATCCTGGCAATTCTAAGCCACATGGACTTCAACTCCCAGAATTCTCCAACTAAGGAAAGAGATCTGTGACCCAAGTCTTCAAGATCACATACAGCTTCTCCTTTTTTCAACAACAGCTGTCAGAGGAGATGCAAAGAAGAAACTGGAAAACAGGGACAGCATGCTGTACACTGTGGTTTAGCAAATTGTGTGAACACACCTCTCTACTAAAGATGTTATTCCTTGGTATCTTTCTTCTACATTGCTTGTACGTTATGTGATGATCAGTAACTAGATGAAGGAGAAATCATTTAGGCCTCCAGGAATCAAACGCCATTTCCTTGCTCTCGTGTGCTTTCAGAGCAAATCATTTTTTTATATATTACAAGTCAGTCTAAATAAGATTCATTAAATAAAACCTACAAAATACAACACACGAAATGGAACATGCAAAATAAAATGGCATTCAAGGTTAAAAAGGGACAATAATTGTCGCACTATTCAGCTCTCCACAAGGTGCCAGTTTTACAAGCTGAGAAAACAAACCATGCAGTAGCATGAATTCCCTTGAGATCCTTAAAACTAATTTGATCGATGGCCTTAATCAAGTTTCTATCTATCCTAAGTATTGAATAAAGCAGACCAAGCCTGGGAATTGCCATTGATCAAGTTAGTAGGGAGGATTGCTTTGTTGTAAATTTTGCTAGCAAAATTAGATAGGTTTTGCTGGTTTTGTAATTGGGCTCATAGGTCCAGATTTTAATTTATTTATTCATTACTCAACTCAGTTTTAGAGCTGTTCTACTTCTTGGGACTCTGGGCAGCTTACAACCTGAAAAGGAAAATACAAATACAGTAACACAAATAAAAATAAACATGAAGAAGAAAATGTAAATAAAAGTCAGAGAAACATAAACACAAGAAGAAAATACATAGTACAGTAAGTAAAAATAAACATAAAAATACAGTAAGGCAATTAAACATAAAAAGAAAATACAAATACAGTAACATAAATAAAAACACCAGAACAGCAACACAGGTAATCCTCAACTTACAATCATTCATTCAGTGTTAAGGACCCACCTCAGCTAACCACCCAAGAAAGCAGGACTCTTGAAACAGGCATTGTCTCAAAAGGAAACTTTTATTAAGGGTCAGTGACAGTAGGGAAGTCAAGGCAAGGTCTGGGGGAAATCCCACTTGAACCATAGAATTAAACCAGCAACATTCCTCCACCCACCACAGTCATAATGTCCATTTGAAATCCAGCCAATTCACAGGTGGCACGATGAGCGGGTAACTGGCACAGTTGGCTCGCATCTCAAGGTCTTCTCCAGCATCTCAAGGTCTTCTCCAGCTTTCATTTCTCTGCAACCGTCTCCTGATAAGGGAGACACATTCCTTTCTCAAGAGGATAAAGGCGGGAGATGGAAAGGTAGAAAGGGAAAGTTATCCCAAGCGAAAGTAAATATTCCCCCAGCAGAATAGCAGGCAGGCCCCCAAACAAGAGCACAAGAGTATACATGCAAGGAAGACAATAAGGATTCGGGGACCTGACATTTAGTGACAATAGCACTGGAGGAAACTGACTATTTTTCATAGATAATTCTAGCATCCCTAGTTAGAATGCAGTACTGCGGGCTAATTCTGCTACCTGCTGCCAGCCAGCAGTTCGAGTCTCACCAGCTCAAGCTTGACTCAGCCTTCCATCCTTCCGAGGTCGGTAAAATGAGGACTCAGATCATTGGGGGGAAGGCCACTATGCTGACTCTGTAAACCACTTAGAGAGGGTTGTAAAGCGGTATATAAGTCTAAGTGCTATTGCTATCCCCAGGGCCAGGTGATCAAAATGAGACGCCAGGCAACTGGCATGTATTTATGACGGTTGCAGTGTTCCAGGGTCAGTTAACCGCCTATTGCGACCTTCTCAAAGTCAGTGGGGAAGCCAGATATAGGTAATAACCATGTTATTAACTACAGTGATTCATTCCAAAACTTACTTAACAGTAAGGTGACCAACCGTCCTCCTTTAGGGAGGACAGTCCTCCTTTTGTAAGTTCTGTCCTCTCTCGCAAAGTGTCCTCCTACATGTCCCCCTTTTTGATATTTGAAGACTAATCTGTAAATCTCCGTATTCGATTGATGCCGACTCGATCCGTTGATGTGATGTATTTGTATTTGACATGACGATTCGTCAAGGCTCACGATTATGAGACGCATGCGCTCTGCACAGAACTGTTTTGAGAGAGTGCGCCGCGCACAAGAGAGCGCCGCATGCAAGTGGCTTTGTTTACGTCTTACCGAAACATGACACGGCACACATGCACGCATTAGACTCACTTTTTTTCTTCAATTTATTTGTGTCCTTCTCATTGTAAAAAAGTTGGTCACATTAACAGCTGTCTCACATAGCAATTGAAACATTGGGCTCCATTGCGGTCGTTACGTCGAGGACTACCTGTACAGTAACAAAAATGGCAATCCAACTAGCCTCAAAATTTGTTGCATCGTTTGTCAAGGGGAGGTGGGAGTTGCCCCCCCCCCCCCCGTTTAAGGCTGGCCAAGGTCCGGTTTGTGTTTGTAAGAGAGAGAGAGAGAGAGAGAGAGAGAGAGAGAGAGACACCACACACACACACACACACACACACACACCACACCACACACACACACACACACACACACACACACACACACACACACACACACACACACCCACACACGCGGTACGTTGCTTTTGCGTACTTTTCCTTGTGCTTCCACTTGGATTCGTTCATCCGGGTCGGGGTCGGCCTCCGTCCCGTTCATTTGGGTTGGGCTCCCCAAACCCCCAGCCCGGGGACCCCTTCCCACGAAACTCTCGAATCCTTCGGAACTCCCTGCCACCTGAAAACGGCACCGGCCCTGCAGGGAGGACTCCGGCGCCAGCCGCGCCCGCTGCTCTAAGAGCCGCAGGGCAGGAGGCTCCCGGGGCAGCTCCAAGGGACCCGCGCGGGGCTCCGGGGCGGGCGAGGCGGAGGAAGCGAGGCTCCCGTCCGTCCGTCCCTCCGGCCCAGCCGCGCCTGCCTTCCCGGGAAAGTTGCCCAGGGGAGGCGGGGCGGAGGCGGCGGAGACCCTCCCACCCGCCTCCCCATTGGCCAGCCCTCCCTGCCTGTCACCCGGCCACGTCTTGGGCTGGGAGGAGGAGGAGGAGGGGACGCCGGTCCCGCCCCCTGCCCCGCCCCCTGCCCCGCCCCCGCCGCTCCTGGGCGCCGGTGCGGGGGAGCCGCGAGGCGGCGGCGGCGGCGGCGGCGGCGGGCAACTTCCTTCCCGGCGGAGCTCGGGCAGCGGCGGTGAGTGGCTCCGGCGCCGCCTTCCACCCCCTCCCTCCCTTCCCGGCCCCCTTCCACGCTTGCCCGGCCAGCCCCCTCCCAACCTCCCCCCCGGCTCTTGGCCAGGCGCGGGTCTGGCCCGGCTGGTCGTGTGCACGCGTCCCTCGCCTTTTGTGTCGCCTCCCGGCGGCTCTGCGGGTGCGGGAAGGGCGCGGGCCTGCGTGGCTTTGGCGAAACCTCGGCGGGGCAGCGAGGGGGAGACCGGGGCGGCCTCCTCCTCCTCCTCCTCCTCCGCTGGGACGGGGGCAGAATTGCCGGCACCCCCCCCCCTTCCCGGGTCTTCCCCTCCCGGTATGTCTCCCGCCCGGCCGCTGCCCACCTTCCCTGCAGGCCAGGCGCGTTTGCCGGCGCCGGGGCGGCTCCAGGCTTGGGTGGCTGGGCGGGTGGGTGGGGGGGGGCTGAGCGGGGAGGAGAGGGGCCGAGGGAGGGTCGGGCTGGTCTGCGGGAGGCTCCCCCACCCCCGCTTTAAGGAGGGGCCGGGCTGCAGGTGCAGTTTTACGGGGCGAAAGGTGCACGTGTGTGTGTGTGTGTGTGTGAGAGAGAGAGAGTGTTTGTGTGCACGCGCGTGTGAGCCCGGAAGGTCGTTCTGCAGACGTCAAGTTCAGCGATTCACCTGTTCGGATTCACCTTGGCTTGCCATTGTCGAAGGGGCGTCCCTTATACAGCTACTGCAAATTTGCATTGTCTATATTTTGTTTCTCTCTCTCTCTCATTTAACTATGTCTCATTTAACCCTATCCATCCATCCATCCACCCATCATGTGTCATCTATCTAATATTTAATCTATCATCTATCTATCTATCTATCTATCTATCTATCTATCTATCTATCTATCTATCTATCTATCTATCTATCTATCTATCTGATATTATTCTATCATCTATCTCTCTGCCTGTCAGCCTACCTGCCTGCCTACCTGCCTGCCTACCTGTCTGTCTATCTATCTATCTATCTATCTATCTATCTATCTATCTATCTATCTATCTATCTATCTATCTATCTGATATTATTCTATCATCTATCTCTCTGCCTGCCTACCTGCCTGCCTACCTGCCTGCCTCTCTGTCTGTCTGTCTGTCTGTCTGTCTGCCTGCCTGCCTGCCTGCCTGCCTGCCTATCTTTCTATCTATCTATCTATCTATCTATCTATCTATCTATCTATCTATCTATCTATCTATCTATCTATCTATCTATCTATCTATCTATCTAATATCATCCTATCTAATATCATCTATCTAATATCTATCTATCTATCTATCTATCTATCTATCTATCTATCTAATATTATCCTAATATGTATCTAATATTATCTGTCCGTCCATCCATCCGTCCATCCATCCATCCATCCATCCATCCATCCATCCATCCATCCATCATCTACCTACACTACTAATATAAGGGAGATCTTAATATTAATTAATCCATTTCCAACCAAAATGATTGTCACATAAACTGCTAGTAGGATACGAAATATAGCAGACTTTTTTTTTTAATGTCCTCAATTTTGATTGAAAAGTTAAAAAAAAAATTAGGCTTGCAATATTGACATCTTAAAAAGCCTTTGACCTTGATAGAACATTTATTTTTTCCTCCTCCTTTTCGATACTTTCAGCTTTCTAAATAATAAAATGTCCTTCGTTTCAACTGTTGAGGACCTAAATAGGGTTATCTTGAAATCTGGGTTGAAATAATTTCACGGGGGTCGCCAAACAACGCAGTCTGCCATTTTTTCCCCCCTTTTCCTTAGCTGTGCTACTCCCTTTTATTCTATTGGCTTTTGAAAGCCAATAGAATAGACTCTCTTGAATAGAGTCTAATTCTATTGGCTTTCAAAAGCCAATAGGAATTGTCCAGGCTGTCTCTGCCCTGCTGAGCCCGCCAAAAGTCCCATTCTGCAAACGGTGCTGCACCAGTTGAGTAGTCCTCGACTTACGACCGGTTGAGTAGTCCTCGACTTACGACCGGTTGGGGGTCGCGGCATTAAAAAGGTTGAGAACCACTGGTATAGGGTTTCCTGCCTGAGCAGGGGGTTGGACTAGAAGACCTCCAAGGTCCCTTCCAACTTATTATTGTTGTTGTTATAATACTGGACGTGGCAGAGGAGCCTGAACAGCAAGGCCCGAGTGAAGCCATGTAAATGCTTCCTTTTCGGAAGTGCATTTGTGTGTGTGTGGATTGCTTTGTGGATTGCAGTGATGGGATGTTTCAGATCCCACAAGGTGGAAACTTTTCAGCTTCACAACTCTGTTAAATCACCTAGGAGATTAACTCTTTTAGGTCAGGCCTGCTTAATTTGAAGGCAGTTGAAAAAAAATGTAGTAGAAGAAATCAGATTTCAGTCAAGTCAGATTCCCATTGAAAAACCTGTTGTAGCCTGTTGTTGTGGCTTCTCCAAATGCCAGTTGCCAAGTGCCGGACTTTTGATCATATGACCATGACGATATAAGTGTGAGGACCAGTTCTTAAGTCACTTTTTTCATTGCAAATTCAAATGGTCACTAAATGGTTGTATGCAAAGCACTGCTTTGTTCTTTAATTAGAGTGATTTTCTGACACCACAATTCTTTGATATCTCTGTTGAATGCAACGCCTCGTCCTTTCTACCTCCTTGTACATTTTTTTAAGCATGCAGTGTGTAGTTCCGTCTATTTTCATGGAATTAATAAATGCCCTGCTTTGGCTGACAGTGTTTCCTGTCCTGCTACAAGTAGCCTTTGACTTACAACAGTTCATTTAGTGACCATTCAAAGTCACAGCAGCACTGAAAAAAGTGACCTGTGACCATTTCTTTCTCAACTGTTGCAACGTCCCCATAATGTGATTAAAATTCAGAATTTGGCAAATAACTCATATTGATGACAGTTGCAGTGTCCCGGATCATGGGATTCTCTTCTGCGCCCTTCTGACAACAGAGTCAATGGTTAAACCAGATTCACTTAACATCCTTGTTACTGACTTAACACTTGCAGGGATTCACTTAACAAATATGGCGAGAAGGGTCGTAAAATGGAGCAAACCTCACTTAACAAATGTCTCCCTTAGCAACAGAAATTGTGGTCGTAAGTCGAGGATTACATGTAGTGCCAACGCCCCAATCCTGACCTTGTTGCCACATCCCTCATGGATGAGCCATTGCAAAACATCGTAATATTTCTGGATTTTTTTCCCCATGTAACATGAGCACGTTAAGATCAGAGACTACATTTGTTCAACCAGATTTTGTTGTCTTTTGTGCTTCCTGGTGATAAACTGGGACAATCAGACACCGGCACACACAGAAATAACAAATCACAATGGCTCCTTGTTCATGAATTAAAGACTGGCCAATTTATTGTGGTGTGATCTGTCATGGACTTGCATGCCCAGGATCAGCTGTGTGGCGTTCTATCCACAGTTGGCAGAGGCAACATATTCATGCGTGCCAACACAGAAGAATGTAAACAGAAGGGTCAGATGTCAGTTAAATACAACCCACAGTGCAATCATTGTTTGTTAAAATGAGGCTGGAATGTATGCAAAGAAGCTGAGAAATTATCCACGATTGAGGAGCGATTTTGGAGACACGAGTGTGCATTTTTATTTATCTATTTTTATTTATTACATTTATAACGCTGCCTGTCTTACAGAAGCAACCCTAGGTGGTGTGGAAGTCCTTGACTTAACAGCCATTCATTTAGTGACCGGCATGAAACCAGGACTGAAAAAAGTGACATATGACTTGTTTCCCACACTTACGACTGTGGCAGCATCCCAGGGTCACGTGATCAAAATTTAGGCACTTGGCAACTGGTTCATATGTATAATAGTTGCAGGATCCCGGGGTCATGTGATCACCACTTGTAGCCTTTCTAGCTGGCTTCTGAGAAGCAAAGTCAATGGGGGGGGGGGAAGTCAGATTCACTTAACGACTGCATGAGTCACTTAACAACTGCAGTGATTTGTTTAAAAACTGTGGCAGGAAAGGTCATATGTGAACTCATTTAAACAACTGCCTTGCTTAGCAACAGAAATTTTGGGATCAGTTGTGGTCGTATGTTGAGGACTGCTAATAAATAGAAAAAATTAACCAGTGGAACGGCTTGCCACCAGATGTTGCAGGTGCTCCATCACTGGACATTTTCAAGAAAATATTGGACAGCCATTTATCCGGAATAGGGTTTCCTGCTTAGCGGGGGGTTGGACTAGAACAGGGGTAGGCAACCTTGGCTCTTTTATGGCTCGTGGACTTCAACTCCCAGAATTCCTGAGCCAGCCAGAATTCTGGGAATTGAAGTCCATGAGTCATAAAAGAGCCAAGATTGCCTACCTCTGGACAAAAAGGTCCCTTCCAAGATCCCTTCCAGCTCCATTCTGACTGACTGACGGATTGATTGATTGATTGATTGAACAACAACCAGCTCCTTGTTACAGCAGACAAGGTGGATGAAGGACGGTCTGCCCAAGGCTTCAAAAATTTGCAAAGTTGTAGTATGGTTACATACATCTTCATTCAAAAGAGAAGTTTATTGGAGCCAGAATTTTGACTTTGGGGATTGTTGGATAAACTGTTAGAGGGGAAAAAAGCTCATGGGAGCTAATCTCTCCAATCCCTTTGGGAAGATTGTGGAAATATGGAAAGGTTTACGCTGTCCACCATGGAAGAATAGTTGGTGAAATTGACAGAATGAAACTGACAGAAGGATAAACTGACTTCTTTGTTTAGAGACAAGACAATGTTGCTGACGTTATGTGCAAAAATGAGAAAAAAATGCACTTGTGATTCGTGGCTTTGATGATTAGGCAGGATGGAGATTATAGAAAGAAGAGAGTCAGGTTGTAACTTTAGGGAGAGAAGTTAAAACGTAATTGTACTTTTAGCTGCTGTGAAGGATATCAGAAGCTACTGCTTTATGCCCTTATGTTTTGTTCTTTTTTTTCCTATTCTCTTATTGCAATTTTAGTTTTTCCTGTTATTTCTTTCTTTTTCACTTCCTCTGCTCTAATGTAGTTCGTAGATGTTCTTATTTTCAAAACTTTTAATAAAAAATTTATACACAGAGACAGATAAATATAAATATAGATACATAGATACAAACACATACACACACACACACACACACTCAACCCATTGGTTTCATTAAGATTTCTCACTCTGGTTAATTGGACTGCAAATCTGAGTGCATTTTAGATCATGTATATTTTCAGTTTATAATTTTTTAATCTTTACTGAGTTATTTGCACCTTGCAGTTGATATATTGTGCTTTTAAAGTATCAAGTAGAGTGCCCTGGGTTTTGTATACAGATAAATGAAAAACATAAATTCAAAGCAATATAACAATTGTAACATGGCATAATAAAACTAAACTGTACAATAATAAAGACAACACAGTGAAATCAAGAACAAGATTAAAAGCAACATGACACAAAACAGCTGCAACGTAATACAGAGCCCCAAACATTTTAGAGATATTCTTACAGTGTTGAGGGGAAATACAAAGGCCTTTATATATGATACGATGAAACCTTATTTATTTTATTTATTTAGTTGACCATCATAAGCCAAAGAGAAAAAAAAAGTTTTAAAAGATTAAATGAATAAGAGTGGCATAAGAAATGACTATAAAAAGCAAAAGAGCAGAAAACAAAGACGTAATAATTGTAGAAATAATCATGGTAAAAAATTGCATTTTTAAAATTTTCAATTTTCCTAGGGTTTCTCAGGAAAAGCACAATTTCTTTGACAAGCTTTATTAAAATAAAATAAAAACCTAACAAAAAAAGTTAATGATCAAGAAAGGAAATAGTAAAGAGGAGAGAAGAGAAAGAAAAATAGGAAATAAAAGGTCAGTAAAATAAAAAATATATAAAAGGAAAGAAAGTTACATAAAAAGTGACTTCTGACTCCTTTTACAATAGAAATAAAATAAAATAGAGTTGGAAGGGATCTTAGAACAGAAGAAGCTTCTTGGCTGAGAAGTGAAACATCTTCAAAGAAAAACAAAGAAGTCCAGTTGAAAAAGCATCTTTGGGACAACTAGGACCTGGATGACTGAGAATCTCCATAGACATCAAGGGACCTTGGAGGTCTTCTAGTCCAACCCGCTGCTCAACCCTATACCATTCTGGAAGAGTGACTGTCCAGTCTCTCTTTTAAAACCTCCAGTGATGGAGCACCCACACTTTTTAAAGGCAAGCTGTTCCACTGGTTAATTGTCCTCCCTGTTAGGAAATTTCTCCTTGGTTCTAGGTTGCTTTGCTCCTCGATTAGTGAATGGTATTTGTGAATTGTGTTCTTCTTCTTCTTGTGCCATATCTGTTATCGGATGTTGGCGATCATGTTGGCGATCCTCTTTTTATCAGCACGAAAAAGTGCTGCTGAGTTTTGTCCAAACCAGTCCTTTAGATTTTGAAGCCACAATGTTCTTCTTCTGCCTGGACCTCGTTTGCCTTCCATCTTTCCCTGGAGGATTAAATGGAGCATGCCGTATTTTTCTGGGTGTCGCATCACATGTCTGAAATATTCTAGTTTTCATTTTTTAATTGTTTTGATGCTTTCCCTTGGCTTTCCCAGGCGGCTGATCACTTCCTCATTTCTGATCTTGTCAGCCCAGCTTCTACGTAACAGCCGCCTGTCAATCCACATTTCAAATGCTTCTAGTCTCTTCAGGTGGCCTTCTGTCAGAGACCGACTCTCTACTCCATAGAGCAGGATAGGAAAAATATAGCATCTGACAAGCCTGGTTTTCAGTCTTAGGCTTATGTCGTGACTGCAGAAGACCTTTTTCATTTTGAAGAATGCTATTTGGGCTTTTTCTATCCTTGTCTTTACTTCAGTGGTCATGTCCCAGCTTTCATGTAAATTGGAACTCAGGTGTGTGATCCTTTCAACTTTTTGTGTTCAACAATTGTGTTGTTGTAGGGAAAATAGGGGGAGGAAGGTGTGTTCTGTATTTTTGCCTCTTGAATTGTAAATCTCCTTTTATAAACTTGCGAACCTTATCTTTTGACCTGCAGCAAGATAATGATGCAAAATGAAAGCACCTCTATCTACACCAACAATGCACACAATGCTTTGGAAAATAGGTTGACACCCCCCACCACTACTTCTCTGTGACAGCCCCTCAAATATTAGGCTTGGGGCTCCAATGGGAATGATTGACAGGCTAATAAAAGATCCCCCCTCCCCCCTCATCCTATTCCTTCCGTCTCCATTTTTTAGTTAGGATTGTGTATTATTTTTATCATTTTGTTCCTATTGTGTACAGATTTTGTAAACCTTTATCTTTTTAATGTTGTAAACTGCCCAAAGTTACTGCGTGGTAGGATGGATGGTCAATATATTTAATAAAATAATAAAAAATAATAATATTGCTAATCAGGTCACTCCTAGTCCTTCTCTTCATTAGACTAGATATACCCAATTCCCATAATTGTTTAGCCTCTGGCCTCTTAATCATCTTTGTTGCTCTTCCCTGCAATCTTTCTAGAGTCTCAACATCTTTTTTTGTACAGTGGTGTCTAGAATTTGACACAGCATTCCAAGTGTGGTCTCAATCGTGATCTTGAAGTGATCTTGAAACTGTCCTTCTGTTGATGCAACCTAGAACCATTTTTCCCCAAAGATAAAGCTAGTTGTGGATAACATAAAGAGGACTGATAAAAGGCACCACAGGGGTGGAGTGCTGCATTAGCCCCCATTGTTTTGCAAATCTAAATCAAATACTCTGTTTAATCTCAGCCATAGCTTTATCTCAGCCTAGCATAAGCCCCTCCATTGTTGTTTTTTCTTCCAAATGAAAGGATTTTTTTCAGCCATGATGAGCTAGGCTCAGGACTTGTTTCAGCCAATATTTTGGCCAGTGGATTCTCGTATTTGCCTGTAGTGTAGTTGCACTCCAGAGAAACCTATTAACTGCTGGAGAGGCAGGAAGGTAACAAGCATTTGAACTGCTTGCTGTTTATGTAGAGGCCACTTTGAAACTGTTGGTCAACAGCAGGATAATCCTCTTGGCTTTTTATAGTTCAATTATTGCTTTTATGGAATTTTAATTTTTTGGGCTGGCAGATTTGATTGTCTTCTTAGTGGTCTTTTCACTAAAAGGCTGTGAATTTGATATCTTTAGGAAGACTGACATAAATTCCTAGATACTTCAAGGCCTTGTTGGTTTCCGTAGGGACATTCTTGTTTTTCTAGTTATACTAGTGCTGTGTTCCATGAATACAGTCACTTTCATTTAAGAATATCTAATTTCCAACTTTCCATTCTGCCTTCTGGTGCTTTGGAGACTAGGCTTATTATTTTCATAAACAACTCATAAACAACATATCTAATGCTCCTTCTTCCTCCTACTTTCCCCACAATGACAAACCTGTGATTTGGGTTGGGCTGAGAGATGGACTGGCCCAAGGTCATCCAGCTGGCTTTCATGGCTAAGGCCTCTCCCAGTTTCATGCAAAAAGTCCATAAAAGTTTCCGGTCAGCTGGAAATGTAAATGTTAACTTTTCATCGATCACAGATATTAATTTCTTCTTCACTATAACTTCCATCTTATTTAGCAACCATTGCTCCATTGTAGGTAGTGCCAAAGCTGTTCATTTTTGAGCATATAACAATCTCTCTGCAGTTGTCATGTATAAAAACAAAATTCTATGGTTTTTTCCCCCAACTGTTTGGCCATCAATCCCCAAAACATTCTGGCTGGGGAATTCTGGGAGTTGAAGTCCACCCATCTTAACATTGCTAAGGTTGAGAAATATTCTGTAGTAGAGTGTCAAGGCCTGAAATGGAGAGATCTGGCTATAGGGGAGGATTGAAATAATGAGTAGGGATCATCATCAGATCCTGCTTGATGTTAGTCATCTGCCACCAAATCTTCAAGGACGTCCCATTCATCCAGTTTTGGTCACCACGATTTAAAAAAGATGTTGAGGTTCTAGAAAGAATGCAGAGAAGAGCAACAAAGATGATTAGAGGACTGGAGGCTAAAGCATATAAGGAAAGGCTGCTGGAATTGGGTATGTCTAGTCTACTGAAAAGAAGGATGAGGGGGGACATGATAGCAGTGTTCCAATATCTCAGGAGTTGCCCCAAAGAAGAGGGAGTCAAACTATCCCTCAGAGCCCCTGAAGGCAGGACAAGAAGCAACGGATGGAAACTAATTAAGGAGAGAAGCAACCTAGAACTAAGGAGAAATTTCCTGACATAACAATTAACCAGTGGAACAAACTGCCTCCAACCTGTGAATGCTCCAACACTGGGAGGTTTTAAGAGACTGGACAATCATTTGTCTGAAATGGTATAGGGTTTTTTGCTTCAGCAGGGGGTTGGACTAGACCTCCAAGGTCCCTTCCAACTTTATTATTATTATTATGGATCATTGCACAGTCAGCCAGATGTTCAGACTAGATTTGGCATTTTGTCTACCTATCGAGTCCTTACCCAGGACCTGGGATAGGCAGATGTGGATGTTTGATGGTATTACAGGTATCGTCGCAGGATGGAAGCAGTTCCTAGTAAGGTCGCCTTTTGCAATTGACTAATAGCGAATTTGTCAATGCCAATGGTTTCAAGTGGTGCCCTGGTTGTTTTGGGATTGCACCCAAGGCACCTATTACTATTGGTACTACCCTTGCTTGCCTTTGCCACAGTCTTTCTCTTCCTATTTGTAGATCTTTGTATTTTGTTATCTTCTCCAGTTCTTTCTCTTCCATTCTGCTGTCTCCAGGCACTGCCAAGTCCACTATCCAGACTTTTTGTCTTTCTTATTGACAATTGTTAAGTCTGGGGTGTTATGTTACAGGTGCAACATAACATATTAGTATTATTAGTATTATTATTACAAATAAAAACTTGAATAAAAGCAAGGGAAAAGTAAGTATTGATTAGCAAGAGACTTCAGGTCCCAAATTTCAATGTTGTGGCTAATGCCAGGGAAATCCAAGCAGTAGGTTAGATAAGTAGTCATGCAAATGGGAGAACATTAGAACAGTCATGGCAAACCTTTTAGAGACCGAGTGCCCAAACTGCAACCCAAAACCCACTTATGCATCGTCGGGTGCCGGGTGGATGTGGCCCATTGAGTGTGTGTGGCCCATTGGGTGGGCATGGCTGTGGTGGTAACAGCAGATTGGGTGGGATTAAAAAGTTCAATCAATCAATTCCAGCTTTGCAAGATCTTTTTTTTCCTGCGAGAAGTTGAAATTGACTGATTGAACCTTTTTTTTTTTGCACACGGTGGCAGAGGCCTAAAGCGGAAAGGTTTTATAAAACCCAGTTGAAGGCCTAGGACTGGGGCAACGGCATGCATGCCCACAGAGAGGGCTCTGCGTGCCACCTCTGGCACCCGTGCCACAGGTTCGCCACCACTGCATTAGAACATGACCACCTTTCTGGCTAAAATGGCTTGAAGAGAGAAAGAGCTGTAGCCCTTTAATTCTATAGACTCCTCTTCCCCGTTTCTGGCAATCTCATACTTTCTAATCCGGGAAATAAAGGCAAAATTCCCCTGCTTGGCAGGCCAGCCAGGTGTGTTCAGGAGAGGAACTGAATAATGTGCGATGCAGCTAAATGTCGATCCGTGTTAGATATCTTCAGAGGTTAGGGAGATTAGGGGACTGGAGGCTAAAACATACAAGGAACGGTTGCTGGAATTGGGTATGTCTAGTTTAATGAAGAGAAGGACGAGGGGGGACACAATAGCAGTGTTCCAATATCTCAGGGGCTGCCACAAAGAAGAGGGAATCAAGCTATTTTCCAAAGCGCCTGAAGGCAGGACGAGAAGCAACAGATGAAAACTAACCAAGGAGAAAAGCAACCTAGAACTATGGAGAAACTTCCTGACAGTGAGAACAATTAACCAGTGGAACTACTGGCCTCCAGAAGTGGTGAATGCTCCAACACTGGAAGTTTTTAAGAAGAGACTGGATAGCCATTTGTCTGAAATGGTATAGGGTTTCCTGCCTGAGCAGGGGGTTGGACTAGATGACCTCCAAGGTCCCTTCCAACTTTACTATTATTATTATTATTATTATAGAGGTGGCCCAGCATGGTCCATTAAGTTCTGGGCAGGCTGACTTGAGGGGGGCTCTTCCATGCAGGAAGGAAGAGTCAAGCCCCTTGGATTGTAGAAAGTCTCCACTTGATCACTTTGGATTCTGCTTCTGGGCAGCTAGGTCTATTTGATCGTATATTCTGTAAATTGGTGATTTATTAAGAATTAGTTGTGTGGCAGCGCATCATCTGGGCTGATAGACAGAGCTAGCTGTTCCATTCAGTGGGCTGGAAGGAGAGCAGAATGTCTTATGCTTTTGAGAGATATTTTTAGTGATTTCCAGGGATTAAAGGAGGGTCTGTCGACAGCCTCTTGGCTGAAGCTGGACAGATTAAGGCAGAATGATCACGTAGATTCAGCTGAGCTTCTTTTGAACGAGGCTCTAATCTTTGTTTCATAGCAGCCGGGTGTCCTCCATGGGGCTTATATAAAGGAATTCTCTCCAAAAAATACTTCTGGGAGATCCCTCGACCTTGAGAGGGTTAATAATTCTTTAGTTAAATCTTGACTGCAAGGGCTGAAGTGACTACCTGACTTTGAAGTCAGTGCCAGTGAGTCTTTGCCAAACACCATGATTTAAGTTAGGCAATTTTGGCTTAAGGGTCAGTTGAGGGGGAATTCCCCTCTCCCCCGCCCAAAGCTATGGGCTGGAAAGATTTGAACGAGTTCCCAAATTTTTCTCATTTTAACTACAGGCAAAGTCCTTCCATTGTAACTATAGGTAGGGAGAAGTTGGGCTGATGGTTCCAGTTTGGCTCCAGGGATAATATAAAGCAATTTTCAACCTTCTTCGGCTGAACAAAAGTTTCTCTAAAGCAGTGGTTCTCCACCTGTGGGTCGGGACTCCATTTGGGGTCGAACGACCATTTCACGGGGGTCGCCAAACAATGCAGTCCGACATTTTTCCCCCCTTTTCCTTAGCTGTGCTACTCCCTTTTATTCTATTGGCTTTTGAAAGCCAATAGAATAGACTCTCTTGAATAGAGTCTCATTCTATTGGCTTTCAAAAGCCAATAGGAATGGTCCAGGCTGTCTCTGCCCTGCTGAGCCCGCCAAAAGTCCCATTCTGCAAACGGTGCTGCACCAGTTGAGTAGTCCTCGACTTACGACCGGTTGAGTAGTCCTCGACTTACGACCGGTTGGGGGTCGCGGCATTAAAAAGGTTGAGAAGAGGCTTTGGCCAATAAGTCGATAAAGTGAACAGGATCTTTCGCTTCTCCTCCAAGAAGCTTCTTCAGCTCTGACTGGATGGTGGGGAGTCAGAGCTGAAGAAGCACCTTGGATGAGAAGCGAAACGTCTTCAAAGGAAAACAAGAAAGTCCAGTTGCCTTTTGAAAAAGCACCTTTGGGACAACCATGGCCTGGATGGCTGAGAATCTCCATCAGATCTTGAGGAGCTTGTTTCTGGCCTAGAGATGTTTGATGAAGAAGCCTAAGGTGCCAGATGTTTTTGCTAACATCTGGAACCCACTCCTTTCCCCCCACGTCTGCCATATACTTGTGTAAGTAGATATCTGCCTCTGGAGAATATCTGAAGAGATTTAGGGGTCTCAGAAGAATTGGTTAGAATGCAGTTTGAAGGCCTGGATCTGAAATGGATCTGAGCCCAGGTGGCGCAGCAGTTAGAGTGCAGTACTGCAGGCCACTTTAGCTGACTATGTTCAGCAGGTCAGCGGTTCAAATCTCACCGGCTCAAGGTTGACTCAGCCTTCCATCCTTCCGGGGTAGGTAAAATGAGGACCCAGATTGTTGGGGCAATGTAAATATATATATACATTGCTTACTGGTGTACACCGCTTAGAGAGTGCTTGCACTTAAAGCGGTATATAAGTCTCATAAATAAATAAATAAATAAATAAATAAATAAATAAGTAGTATGTGGAAATGACCTTGGGAGACAGCAAAGAGACGCGCAGCCAAGGGAACCGTCAGATAGAAGGTACCTTAGCGTGCAGTAGAAACGTGGATGGGGAAGAGATTCAGAAGACCCTCCCTAGCTGGGCGTCTGTAAATGTGTGGAGAAAAGCTACAGGTAGTCCTTGACTTACAACCACAATTGAGCCCAAAATTCATGTTGCTAAGCAAGACAGTTGTTGAGTGAGTATTGCCCCATTTTACGACCTTGCTTGCCACAGGTGTTAAGTGGACCACTGCAATTGCTAACTTAGTGACACGGTTGTTAAGTGAATCTGGCTTCCCCGTTGACTTTGCTCGTCAGAAGCTCACAAAACGTGATCACGTGACCCCCCCCAGGACACCGCAACCGCCATAAATATGAACCAGTGGCCAAGCATCTGAATTTTGATCACGCGATTGTGGGGATGCTGCAAGAGTCGTAAGTGTGAAAAGGGGTCATCAGTCACTTTTTTTGTTGCCGTTGTAAGTTTGAATAGTTACTAAATGAATCGTTGCAAATCGAGTGGTGGCAGACTTACTAGATTCTATTAAGGTAGAGTTAGAATAAAATGGAATTCTATTCATGGTTCTGTCTGTCGAGTAAGGTTGACATCGATCTTGCAAGACTGGAAGTACTTTTCTTTCCCTCTGTCCCCTTTGTAGCCCCAAAATTAGCGAGGGTCTCTTCTGAGTCTTGCCCCACCTACATTCCCCCCCCCCAGTGGGCTCAGCTGCCTTTTATGTAAGCATTCCCAGTTGCATTTCTTTGCCCGTTCTCCCAAGGTTATTCCAACATACCATTGCAGGATCTTCTAAAGCAGTAATGCTCAACCTTGGCTGCTTTAAGACGCGTGGACTTCAACTCCCAGCATTCCCCAGCCAGCAACACCAACTGAGGAGCTCTGGGAGTTGAAGTCCACGTGTCTTAAAGTGGCCACGGCTGAGAAACCGAGTTCTAAAGAATTGCCATTTTTCAGTATATTGTCTTGATGCTCTTTCTTTTTTCTTCCCCATTCCCTTTACTTTTTCCTCCCCCCCCCCAGAATTCCCATGATGCTTCGGTCAAGAGATACGAAAAAGGAAGCAGCCATGAGATCGTTGGTCTTCACTTAACGACGCAAGCCAGAATGGCCGCTGTAGAAACTGCTGGCATCGGTGAGAATCCCGGGGCCAAGTCCCTCTTGGTCAAAGATGGGAAAGAGTCCCAGGAGGAAAACGGGGCAGCCAGCCACCTCTCCGAACACTGCGATGCTTCCTTCGCTGGGGCAGAGCCGAATCGGCAACAGGCGCCCGCCAGCAAGCTGAAGAAGACGGCCTTTAAGTTCTTCGGGGGGAAGAGAAGCATCTGCACCCTGCCCAGCTTTTTTGGGGGGAAGAATAAAAGCCAGGCCAAGGGAGCCTCCAAAAAGGGTCTCAGCAAGAGCAAGACCCACGATGGCATCAGCGACGTGGCGCACGAAGAGGCCGCTTCCGGATGTCTCAGGAGCCCCTCGGACGCAGGGCCAGACTTCCCTCCTCCCCAGCTTCTGCCAAGTTCCCAGAGCGCAGTTTTGGGAGCCGAGCTCAGAGCTGGCTTTGCCCAGTCCTCAAACCTTCTGTCCAGCAGCACCGAAGGCTTTGAGAAGAAGCTGACGGGAGAGAAGTCCTTGTTCCTCCCGAGATCCAAAAAGGGGCTGAAGGGGCTATTTAACAGCATTCGCCGACATCGGAAGAACAAAGTTGCGGAGCCTGAGAAGACGGAGCTGCAGGAGTGGGCTCTCCGGGACACCGTGGCTGAAGAACAGCCACGTGGGAATGGGCTGGGTGGGAGTCTTCAGAGGGGGACAGTGACACCAGAACGTGGGGAGGGTTTCCCCGGCGATGCTGTGCCTCCAATGGCAGCCAGCCACAATGAGGCGGGAGGGATGGACTGCCTGGCCTCAAGCCCCATTCGGTCTGTCGGCGAAGCAGCCAGAGGGCCTGCGTGTCCTGAAGGATCTCAGGATGGGCAGCCAAGCCTTCAGGACGCCTGTGCTGACTCTGCCTACGGGGACCTCCCTGAGGCTTTTGAACCAGAGTTCCTGCAGAAGAGCCCTCCTTGCGAACCATCCGGGGAGCAGTTTAGCTTGATGTTTGGGGAGGTGACCTCCCTTAAAAGCTTTGACTCTTTCACCGGTTGCGGGGATATAATTGCAGAACCAGATATTGATAGCATCACGGAGAGCTCCACCTCTGTGGAACGCAGCCGGGAGGCCGCCAAGAGGACCTCTTGTTTGGTTACCTACCAAGGCGGAGGGGAGGAAATGGCCCTGCCGGAGGATTTAGAAGAGTACCTCCAGCAGATGTGGGCAGGAGCCATCAAAGGGGGTGCAGACCCTGAAGCACATCTGCCGGAGCTCCTAACCAAAGGTGACCTTCAGGGCATGAAGGATGCCAAGCAGGAAATTCATCTGTACCCTGAAGGAACAAGGAACGACACGGACCTTCTGACACCGCACAGTGATCAACAAGAGTCCGCTCCCAATAGCGATGAGGGCTACTATGATTCTACCACCCCAGGTCCTGAAGATGAAGCTGGGGATGGTTTAGATGAAATCAAAAAGGACCGCCTTCCAAGGGACAGCTACAGTGGGGATGCTCTTTATGAGTTTTACGAACCTGACGATGCATTGATGAGCCCGTCTCATGGAGAGGGATCCTGGTTTGATGGGAAAGTGTCCCCTTCGAAGGTATTTGACCAATTCCTGGACTTTGCTCTCCCCGATGAGAAGGACTTGATCTGGCTGATGGATCAGAAAAGTGAAGCGATGGAAAAGCAGAGGCTGGCCACCCTCCAGAAACAGCTGCTTTTTTGGGAGATGCAAAGAGACCCGGCCCTGAAACACCTCCAGGAACTTAGAAGAGACCAACATCTGAGTCCAGGGCAGATGTCTGAATGTAAAATGCAAGCCACCGGCTTAGTTGGGAAGAGCTCAAGTTGCCTTGGTTGTGAGCAAATGAATTTTTGTGCTTTGGACGAGGGTCTAAGCGGTGGAAAGAAGCTAGCGGAAAACCAAGACTGGAAAGACGATTTCCACAAGAAGCTCTGTCCAGAAAAGCTTTGCGATAGCAGCACCACCACCACGAAAGCACACAGTAGTTGCCTTATTCAGCCATCGGAGAATAGCTCTGAGTTGGACTCCAGCGGTGAACATCCGGTGTTTGATGCTTCAGCTTCGGGAAACTCTGTGAGCTGCCCGCTCTACAGAGCGCATGGCCACCCCGGCTGCTCTCCCAGAGCTGACTTTCAAGAGCCCTGCCAGGAAGGCAGCGAAGAACCAGAACAAGCTGTCAACTTCTCCCAAGCCTTGGTGGAATTCACCAGCAACGGGACTCTTTTCTCCAGCCTGTCTGAAAGTCTTAGAAGCTCCGATTCAGGCTCTGCATTCACTCAGAACTTTCCTGACCTGCCCACAATGGTGACTTTTGACATCGTCGATGTGGAACAGGAAGGGGAAGGGGAGTGCGAGGAGCATCTGGAGCTGAACACGGAGGAGGACCTGACCGCGTCCTTCGAGGCTTTCCGGGACACTTATGACTCCAAAGCCTCCTTTGCTGAATGTGATGAGCGAATGTTTCCTGAGTACCCTCAGGTCTCCTCCCACTGGGGAGCTGCCAGCCTCCCTCGGCGTCTCAGACTTCAGGAGCTGAGTCCACCTCTGCTGGAGCCGCTGTCCGTCTGCAGGAGGAGCCGATCTCTGGACACCGAAAGTCTGGAGTTTGAGCTGGCCAGCTTGCAGCTATCCAAGGACAGTTTTAGGCCGTTTGAGCTGTGGAGCGGTTCCAAAAAGGATCCCGGTTCTCTTGGATCGGACATTGGCCAGGAAGGGGTGCCACATTCTCCAGGAGGAAGAGAAGAAGGCGTTGGTGGCTTCTCGTGGCCAGGACGATTGAATGCACCATATGGCCAGGAGGAATTTTCCTTGCAAGAAACGAAAGCAGGAGAGGCTGGTTCGAATACACTTCCCTCTCGAGGTCCTTGGGGGTTATTGGAGCGCTCTGACACAGCTCCTCCTTTGGCTTGCCTGGGGCAGAATCCCACCAAGGAACCAGCTGGAAGGAACCCTCCAGCAGATGGAAGCAATCATCCTGTCCTGCCAGCATTGAGACCATTGACCAGGCCCTCCACTCTGTTTCTGCAGGCCCCTGTGATGTCACCAGAGGACTGTACTTCTCAGAGGCCTGGTGGGGGCAATCTGGCTAAAAAACATGCTTGGGTCCTCCCTTTGGGAGAGAAAGGTCAAGATCTGCCTTTGAGCTTTGATTTTCCTTGCTCCCCTGACAAGTCATCAGTGTGTAAGCCTGGAGATGTGGCTCAGGAAACATCTCAGCTTCATACCAAGTAGTGCTGAGACCACTTGTAGGGGCAAGGCTGAACATTGGGGACTCTCTAGACCCAGAGCCTTTGGGAGACACATCCTGCCAGCTACTCAGTCCGTGAACTTAATTAGCCAAGTAGCTTCTGTGCATGGGGCTCAAAGCTGGATTGGAATGGGCTTTGGTTCCGGTGGGTTGTGAGGATACAGAAAAACACTGCAGAATGTTGACTTTGGTTTGAAGCTGGGAGAACGGGGGTGAAATGTTCTGCTGATGTTTCGCCTTAAAACAGGCATGCTTGTGGGTAGAGGGAACTTCCGTGGATCCCCAGAATGATATGGAGAGAACAGGGACGGTCTCAGAAGTTAAGGAGATGGGAATAAAGCCCTGGGTCGTGTCCAGTTGCGCCATCATGAGAAGAGGAGCAGAAATTATTTCCAAAAGCCGACTAAGGGGCCAAAGTTAGAAGGTATATTTTGGAGGAACCTTCCAAAATGAGAGGCTGGCTTATGGCGAAACTGGTTAACTCCTAGTTTTTGAGAGCACGCGTGCTTGGAAGTCGACCTGCTAAGCTGCTTTTTATTCCAACAGAATAAGAGGGCAAAATACAGGGGTGCTGGCATGCCTATCTTCTACTGGCATCCCAGAACGGGTGGGGCCAATTTTCTCTTTCTTTTTTTAGTTGGGAGGGAAGTTAAGGAGCAGAATTAGTGCCTTGAGCCTTCTAAAGGCTTAGCACCCATTTCATATCCCCCCCCCAAAAAAAACAGGTCTTAGCCTAGGTCATGGTTGGAATGTGGCCTTTGATCAGTGGTGCAAGGTCTAGGATAGCCTTGAGCCAACAGGCCCTCGGGATGTATAGGATTGCACCCGTGAAGCATATCTTAAGTGTGTTGACTTGTTACAGCAGCGTTTTTCCAAGTTTGGCAAATTGAAGGTTGAGTGGATTTCAACTCCCAGAATTCTCAGCAATGGCTACGCTGGCTGTGAAATTCTGGGAAGTCCATATACCTAGAAATGGGCCAGGTTTGGAAAACCTGCGTTAAGAGAGTAGGGCTGCTCAAGTTCAGTTGGGCTTTCTGTGGGTTTCTTGAGGGGGGAGGCAGAAAACTAACCAACCTGGTGCTTGTCAACCAGGAGATTAGGGTCGCAGTGGATGGGCTGGGCAAAATAGCAAGAAGTTGGCTGTTACTTAAATTGGGGCAAGATGTGATTAGAGGGGAAATGAGTCAAAAACAAGGCTCTGCGATCTGTAATTTAGGAGGATCTTACTCCGGGTATATTGCTTCTAAGAAGACCTGCATACAATTAAAAAATTAAAAACACTTCTTGATACTGGAACAAAGTAAAGTCAATGCAGCGGAGGTCTTGTAATTTCTGAAAGGGCATATTTTAAAGGGGGGGACCCGTGCCCTTATTTAAAGTAACAGAATCCTGTTGTTGTTTTTATTATGGTTAAATTTTAGAACTGTGCAGTGCTTCCAACTCGATTCCAAAACGGAGACTTGGCTTGCTTGTATGTGTTGGGCTCTATGTGTGTGTGTTTGTGTGTGTGTCTGTTTGTGGACCCTGTCTATAGCTCTTTCAAGATCAGCTGGCCGTTGCAGAAGGAAGCTGGATCTGAGCTATACAAAGGATGAAGTTGCTTTAATGAGTTAGATCCAGCCTGTGTGTGTTTGTGTGTGTGTGTGTGCGTGTGTGCTTCGAAGATCATTTTTGGAATCAGATTCAAAGTACTGCCGGACTGAATATTTGTTGAAATCAATTTTCTAGGCCAGTGTTTCTCAACCGTGACAATTTTAAGGCATGTGGACTTCAACTCCCAGAATTCCACAGCCAGCAATGCTGGCTGTGGAATTCTGGGAGTTGAAGTCCACATGCCTTAAAATTGTCACGGTTGAGAAACACTGTTCTAGGCTGTCTAGAATGGGTTAACAGTAATATTGGATGCAGAGAAGCTTCTTAGGAAATAAAGCCTCCATCGATTGTACCACTACTTGTCCCAGCTGCACATAAGAAGGATGTGTGTCTAGGGAATTGTGACATTCCAATGTGCAATTTTTTTTTTTTCATATATATAAGCTTGTAAACATTTTGCTCAACCGGTCAGGGAAAAGTTCCTTCTCTTTCCAAAGAAGACTGGCTAGTTTGGTAGAAAATCCAGATGTCCTGTACCACCTGTGCACACACAGGACAGGTAACACGAGGCAAAAGCTCTCAAATCTGTCTCTTTGCCAAAGACACGGGTTCAAGAATGCCCAGTAAAGATATTTGTGGAATGAGGGGTCCTTGGTGCTCTCTGAGCTTGGTTGTGTTCTTGCAGATGTTTCATTACCCAAACTAGGTAACGTCATCAGTGCTAATCATTGGTGAGTAACACTGATGATGTTATCTAGTTTGGGTCATGAAACGTCTGCAAGAAAAGCTCAGAAAGCATCAAGGACCCCTCATTTCAACCCCCGAGCTACAAATAGTATCCTTTATCAATATTTGCAGAAATATTGTGCAGGAGAACTCCAGGGAGAGTCATCTCTAGCCATCCATACAAGCTCTTTTTCGTGGTTGCCCCTGGCAGTGTTCAGAATTCGCAACTGAGACAAACTTCGAAAGCCCTGCCTGACCTGGAAGATTGGTGCTAATTCTTCAGAATCCTTTTTGCACAGAGATGGACGAAACTTTTTTTGTTTTCAAAAGCTCGCAGGCAGAGCAAACGCGGGTCCGGCTTCTGCATTATGACAAATAAGTTGGGAAGCTATCTGTGATCCCACCCCTTCTTCATTTGGCTGCTGGAAAGCCCTTGAATCCTTGTCCCTGAAATGGGGTGGCGAAATTTTACTTTTTAAAGCAATGGGAATGAAAAACAAAACGGTTGTGCTTAATTTAAACGATAGGCTCGGGGCATCATTGAATAGCATTTAATTTCTCCCTCTAAACAGGAGCTAAAATATTTGACAGCTGCCCTCTTCCGGATGCTGCTCTTGAAAAGAAGAAAACAGGGTTCTTGGCTGCTTCCACTTGTAGTAAATCAAGGATTTCCCAACTAGGAGTAACTGTCCCTAGAGAGAGAAATGCTGAAATCTGGAAATAAAATAGGGACAAAGCTACTGCAGGTAGTCCTTGACTTAACGACCAGGATTGAGCCCAAAATGTCCCTTGCCAGGCAAGATAGTTGTTAAGTGAGTTTTGCCCCATTTTACAACCTTTCTTGCACGGTTGTTAAGAGAATCACTGCAGTTAGTAACACGGTTGTTAAGTGAATCTGGCTTCCCCATTGACTTTGCCCGGAACACTGCAACCGTCACAAACATGAGTCCAGCATCTGAATGTTGATCACATGATCATGGAAACGCTGCCACAGTTGTGTGGGAAAACGGTCGTGTCACTTTTTTTTTCAGTGTTGTCGTAACTTTGAACGGTCACTAAAAAAATGGTTGTAAGTCAAGGACTATCTGGAGAGGGGAAAAGCTTGAAGTCCCGAAGTCTGTTGAATAAAAATAAAATAAAGACAGGCTTTCAGTGTTTGGTGGAAACAAGCAAATTGGGCAGAAAGGTTTTTGTCCAGTCTTCTTAATAATAATAACAGGCTTGGGAGGGACCCTGAAGGTCTTCTAGTCCAACCCCCTGCTCAAGCAGGAGAGCCTAAACCGTTTCAGACAAGTGGCTGTCCAGTCTCTTCTTAAAAGCCTTCAGGGGGATCTCCCTGCCATGCTAATTTTTCTTGGGGGTGGATGGGAGTGAACTTAAATTAAGTAATGGCACCTTGAAAGCCCTACCTTCCCATTTCCGATGTTTGGGAACATGTTTTTCCACCTGATCTCCATTTTTTCAGACTCTTCTAGTCTTGGGACTTTGTTCCTTACCGTCAAGTTGCCATCTCCTTCAAAGGGGGGGATCCTGCTCAGGATTCCAGCTGGGGGAGAGGAAAGGAAGATCTGCTTCAAAAGATCTGAGACCTCCCTCCAGACATTGGGTGGCACACGGAGCAGGGCACGACTCGGCCCAATGGTAGCCTGTTTGTCAACTCCACTCATCTTAAACTAAGATGGCTTTCCTTCTGAACGGCTTCCCGTCTTGATACATGGAGCAGTCTCCCCTGTTGCTTTCAGTCAACAAGACCCTTGGCCAATATTTAGATCCCATAGCCCTGACCGCAAGCCTGGGTGATTCCAAGCCAAACGCAGCCAACTGGCCACGGGGGTGGGGCACCTCAACTTGAAGAGCCTCCAAAATGTTGCCTAGCTGGGACTTCTGAAATCGGGTGGGGTGGGATTGAGAGGCATGATCTCTTGAAGGGACCTCTTGTTTTCAATTCCTGCCAACGATTATGCTGCCGACACGATGGGTAAAGTTCACTGTCATGTGTTCGTCCATTAATCAATGCTTTCAGGTGTTTTGGGTTTGGTGTGGCGTGCACATAGTTCTTTCTTCCTTTTGAATAGATCACCAAAGACATCTTGTGGAATTTGTTAAATTTGTTTGGTTGTTTGGTTGGGGAAAAGGGATATTATCATAAGTGTTCAAGCTAATAAGAATGTCTACAGATATGTATTTGTTAGCCTTCAGGTTGTAGATATTTATAGAAATGCTTTCCCCCCCCCAAAGAAAACCAATTATATAATGTGCTAGGGTGCTCCATACTTTGACTTTGAATCTGACCTCATTCTAAAGGGGGTTTCGGATTTTGGTGTTGTAGCTTTTTGGGGGGGGGAAATGTGAATTGTCGCAAGGAAATGTCGGCAGAATTGTGATGAAAGGTAGAGTGATAGAGCTGGAACGGATTTGTCTCATGTTGGGATCTGTCTTGCAGCCTTGATTGGATTTGATTGGACGTTTTTGATTTGATAACTTTCAAGGCTCAAGAAATAGAGGAAATGATGATGGCAATTTGCATAGCATCATATATTACAGAGAAGGAGATCTCGTTCTGACAGCTAGGGAGAAACTGCCATGTCTTCGATGGTGCCCTTGTATTAAAATGTACTCAGTGCATGTCGGAAAACAAACGTCTGTTAGCTCTTTGGGGTAGCTCAGATAAGCTGTATCTTTCTTGTGAGGTTACATGAACAGACTCTTGCACATCTGAAAGTCACAGGCAGTCCTCGACTTACGACCCCAACTGAGCCCAAAATCTCTGTTGCTGAGTGAGATGTTTGTTAAGTGAATTTTGCCGCCTTTCCCGACTTTTCTTGCCACAGTTGTTAAGTGAATCACTGCAGTTGTTACATTAGTAACACGGTTGTAAAGTGAATCTAACTTCCCCAATGCTATTGCTTGTCAGAAGGTCACACAAGGGGATCACATGACTCCCGGGACACTGCAACGGTCATAAGTATGAATCAGATGCCAAGCATCTGAATTTTGATCACGCGACCACAAGGATGCCACAGCGGTCATAAGTGTGAACCGTGGTCATGTCCCATTTTTCAGTGCCACTACACAAACTGTTGTAAGTCGAGGACTGCCTTTATTAACCCCCTTTCCTTTTATTCTGCAAAAACTAGGCAAGGCCCCTCCTGGGATATTTCCCATGTCCCTTTTCCTTTCACAGACTGAGATACCTTTTTTATGATGGTGGTCTAAGCTGAAGCCCTTCTTCCTGTCTCCCAAGGTTATTCACACCTACAGTTACAATTGGAGGAGGAGGAGGAGGAAGACTATGAAGAAAAGCTTCTTCACTACAAAGAGGAATTAAAAGTCTAGAAACATTCCCAAACTTCCCGTTGCCCATCTAAAGTGGTTCAGCTCAGGATTATGACTTCCTCGTTCTTGGTAATACATTGAAATGAACGGGCATTGGTCACAAAAATCCAAGGCTTGCTCCGCTCTCAATCAATCAGAATAGAGCTGGAAGGGATCTTGGAGGTCTTCTAGTCCAGTCCCCTGCTCAAACAAGAGACCCTATACCAATGATGGGAACCTTTTAGAGACCGTGTGCCCCAAAACCAGGCCCACCTCTGTCCCCCCATGCTCTGCCTGCCCTGCCCCAGCCCCGCCCACCTGCAGGGCCACTCACCGCCTCCACGGCCCACCAATTGCCCAGGCAGCCCAGCAGCACCTTGGTGGCCACGCCCGCACCCCGCAGCATCAACTGGGCAACGGGATGCAAGGTCAATCTTGTCCCAGCTGCCATGTCCTTGGCTGCGCTGCTCTGCATGGCCCACGTTTGGGGGCGACTCTGGGGGGGCTGCTGGTGAGGAGGGGACCATGGGGAGAGGCGGGGCTGGGGCGATGGCGTGCGTGCCCACGGAGAGGGCGCTGAGTGTCGCCTCTGGCACACGTGCCATAGGTTTACCACCACTGCTCTATACCATTTCAGACAAATGGATGTCCAATCTCTTCTTGAAAACCTCCAGTGATGAAGCATCTACAGTAGTGGCCAAACTTGTGGAAACCTTTTGAGAAAAGTGTATTTTTGAGGTTTGATGGCTAGCAATTAGAGTGCAGTACTGCAGGCCACTTTAGCTGACTGTGTTCAGCAGGTCAGCGGTTCAAATCTCACCGGCTCAAGGTTGACTCAGCCTTCCATCCTTCCGAGGTAGGTAAAATGAGGACACAGATTGTTGGGGGCAATGTAAATATATATATACATTGCTTACTGGTGTACACCGCTTAGAGAGTGCTTGCACTTAAAGCGGTATATAAGTCTCACAAATAAATAAATAAATAAATAAAATAAATAACACCACTTTTGGGGGGGAGTAGTGCCATAAAATTATATATCGATGGAAAGATAAGTTAATCAAGAATGTAATGCAACACAGTTTGTTCAATTATCTGTACTGTATCCTATGAAAAAGTTATAGCCAAATAACCAGGAAAAAGGAAGCACAACTTGCTTAGGTTGATATCAGGTAGCTTTCCTTCATCCGATTGTAGCCAATGAGCTACAATCTGAAAAGCAGGGGGAACATGCTAATAATAGATTGTGGGCATCAGTGTATTTGAAATTGGCGTCTGCCTTCATTCGTCTTGTCCCCCAGGTATCTTGCCCTTGAAAAGCTCATTTTGGTTTTTCTCTCCTGGAGAATCTTGCATTTTTGCTTTGGTTTAGGGAATTGTGTCTTTCTCTTAAACGGGGATAAGCAGCCTTGTGCGTTAAAATTATTCAGCTTCCAAAGGAATGTACAAGGAGCGTCTGATGACCTATTTGCAGAGCAGATGGGACTGAAATGAACAATTCTTCCTTTTCTTTTTAACAGCTTGGTGCACTGACACAGCTATCTTAAAGCTTGCTTTAAAAAAAATCCTGTTGCTGGACATTAGTGATTTGCCACCAGCTTTTGGCAGAATTGGCAGGAATTGCGGGTTGTGCCACAAATTGGCTGGGGTGTGGTGGTGCAATGGTTAGAATGCAGTATTGCAGGCTAACTCACTGCTCAATGCCAGGAGTTCGATCCTAACCGCTCATGGTTGACTCAGCCTTCCATCTTTCCGAAGTCGGTAAAATGAAGACCCAGAGTGTTGGGGGGCAATATGCTGAATCTGTAAACCACTTAGAGAGGGCTGCAAAGGACTGTGAAGTGGTATATAAGTCTTAAGTGCCATTGCTATTGCTGTAGCTGATTGGATGTTGCATTAGGAGCTGTGGTGACACAGTGATTAAAATGCAGCATTGCAGGCTAACTCACTGCCCACTGCCAGTAGTTCGATCCTGACCATCTTGAGGTTGACTCAAACTTCTGTCCTTCCGAGGCCGGTAAAATGAGGACCCAGATTGTTAGGGGAAAGAGGCTGACTCTGTAAACTGCTTAGAGAGGGCTGTAAAGCACTGTGAAGCGGTATATAAGTGCTATTGCTATATGATGTGTAGCCAAAGGCTGCTGACCTTGACAGTAAGCTAAAATACTGACCTGTTGCTGTTTTTCTTCTTTTCCGGGTGTTTCTTAAGACCATGTGTCTGTTACCTTTAAAGAGTAGAAGAAAAATGATTGTGCCAAAATGTTTCCGCATTCCAATGTGTTTGTTGTGTGCTTTAAGCTTTAATATTGGATGTCTTCATGAGTTACAAGAAAAACGGAGAAAAAAATTTAAAAATGAATAGCTTGGAAACTTCTTTTCCTAAAGTGTCAGCTAGTTATCAGAGTAAGAAGAAACAAATACATCCCAGTTCTATGACTGAGTTTAATGCAACATCTTAACCCTTAATGCATTGAACGAGATGCAAATTTAAGACCGACATCATCTGGGTTTAAACCAGTGGTTCTCAACCTTTTTAATGCCGCGACCCCCAACCGGTCGTAAGTCGAGGACTACTCAACCAGTCGTAAGACGAGGACTACTCAACTGGTACAGCACCGTTTGCAAAATGGGACTTTTGGCGGGCTCAGCAGGGCAGAGACAGCCTGGACAATTCCTATTGGCTTTTGAAAGCCAATAGAATTAGACTCTATTCAAGAGAGTCTATTCTATGGGCTTTCAAAAGCCAATAGAATAAAAGGGAGGAGCACAGCTAAGGAAAAGGGGGAAAAAAATGGCGGACTGCGTTGTTTGGTGACCCCCGTGAAATGGTCGTTCGACCCCAAATGGGGTCCCGACCCACAGGTTGAGAACCACTGGTTTAAACAAATACGCCCTATTAGGACAATGTGATGGGGCTGGTTCACAAAAATGGTTAAGATTTTTTTTGGCTCAGGATTTTCACAACATAATCACAATCTAACCTGTCCTAATTTTATCCTAGTCAGCATCTTAGATCAGCGTGTTTCAAACTTGATAACTTTAAGAGGCGTGGACTTCAACTCCCAGGATTCTTCTGGCTGGGGAATTCTGAAAATTGAAGTCCACACTTCTTAAAAGTTGGAAAAACACTCTTTCGCTGACCGTCAGGCCAACTGAGAGGATTGATATTAAATCCCACCCTAGCTTTATCGTTGTCAGCTTTTACTACATGAGCACTATGAGGGCTTTAAAAATTGGGTTAGGGAATTGTGTGTTCTCTTCCCTTATTTCTTTTTTTTATGAGCCCAATGAAAAACCTGATTTATTCCCTTTATTTCCCTGTCAATTTCTAGCTTTTTTTTTAAAAAAAAAGAAATAGACTTTTCATCTCTGGATAGTATTAAAATTTGCCATGTTACAGAAAAATTACAACTGGAAAAAAACAGCATTTTTAAGGGTGGCAGAATTTTTTACTGCATGATACTTTTGGCTGCCTTCAAATGTGGTTATTATGACTTTTTATTCTCGATAAAAGAGTGTTTTCATTTGGAAGAAGAAAAAAAAGCAGATATTTATTGAATAATGAAGTGGGACCTTTTTTGTCACATAATGACCGTGAAATCACTAATACAGATAGTCCTCAACTTACAACTGTAACTAAGGCCAGAATTACAGTCATAAGTTATCGCAGTCATAAAGCCAGGCATCGTGTGGCCAGATCCAATTTTTTGACATTTGTTAAGCAAACCCATTTTCCCCAATGGGTGTAATCAGCAAAACAACTTTGCAAATTGTGGTCATATGACTGTAGGAGGCTGGAAATGGCTTCAAAGGTGAGCTGGTTGCAAAGTGCCAAAAACGCAAATCATGTGTCCACTCACGAGGGGTGGATGTAGCCATTATAAGTTCAAAAACAGTCATAAATAGTCCTCTGGGGAGGACTGTCATGACTTTGAAGCATCATTAAGTGACCGGTTTTAAGTGGAAGACTACCTGTATATATATATATCTCTCTTGAATATATATTCAAGTAAACCTAAAGGATGACACTCTGTAATCTACTTGGGCACAAAAGGAGAGTTCATAATCTAAATCCTAAAACTTTTCAGTCTTTACATATTTATGATTGTATATTGCAAATACTTGGATATTTGGAGAACTATGGTTAGGTATGTGTTTTTGCAAAATCAGACAGAAAAAGTCAAAACGTGAGTATATGGAGCGGGGAGGGGGGCAAAGTTGATCCCCTGATCCATTTTGAGAGCTACTTGAGACTCAACAGTGACCAGGGAAGTTCCTAGCTCATATTTTGCTGGGTATTAGCAGATGTTGATCTACTTTGTCCTACTCTAAAGAAGGAGGTACAAAAGTGGATTTTCCATTGATCCATTTCTTGTTCTTCTTTTTCAATACCCAGGCAGCTAGTTATGGTGACACTGTACATGATTAGAGCATTGTTTCTCAAACTCAGCCAGCATGGGGAATTCTGGGAGTTGAAGTCCCAACACATCTTCAAGCTGCCAAGGTTGACAAACACCAATATAGTGAGAACTTCTATAAGCAATCTCTTCTCAAACAACCTTCTACCATCCTAAGAGATCTAAGATCTGGTGCTGATCAATGTGGTGAAATAATTTCATTGACTGTCTTAGAATTTTGAAATCATTTATGCTGAAATTGCAAAGTATGTGCTAATCACTGCCAAATGTAAAATTGTCTCACGCAGTTGGGTTTAATGTAAATGCAACTTCTCTCGTTTGTCACTCCGTCTTTCATTGTTCCTCAATTTGTTTTGGGTTGGGTTTCATGAATGTTTTTAAGACCTTCCTTGGACTATTCTTACACGGTTTTCAAGATATTTTGCAATGAATGTTCTTGCTAAAGGCTAATGAATAAATTTGAGGGTTTTTTTTTTTTAAAAAAAGGTTGTTCTTTTTCATTGGTGACTTAGGAAAGGGTTTTTAATAAATAAATAAATAAATGGTAACAAAAAACACTTGATAATATCATATTTATAAGTTCTACCAAAAATTACATCTGGGAATTAAGCCAAAATGCATTTGAAATGCAGGTGGAATGTTTGATAAGCATGTCTCATCGGTAAGCTTGTCTCACAATGTGGTAAGCTTGTCTCACAATGTTCATATCCTGATTTACCAATCCTCCTGCAACAGTTGTTGAAATGTAAAGTGTTGTGTGAATCTAAGCTGTGAAAAGATGGGTTAGAGTAAAGTGAAGATTTTAAAGCAGGGGTCTTCAAACTTGGCAACTTTAAGACTTGTGGATGTTCCTCAGCCAGCCCTGGGAGTTGAAGTCCACAAGTCTTAAAGATGCCAAGTTTGAAGACCCCTGCTTTAAAGTAAAGACCCTTCAATCTTCCTTTCCTCCTTCATAGCGTTTGGCCTTCCTGCCCAGGTTGACAGTGTTGACCAGATGGAAATTAAAACCTGGCAGAGGATGAGGAGGAAGTGTGTTTATAACGGGGTCTCCAAACTTGGCCACTTTAAGACTTGTGGACTTCAACTCTCAGAATTCCTCAGAGAGCATGGCTGGTTGAGGAATTCTGGGAGTTGAAGTCCGCAAGTCTTAAAGTAGCCACGTTTGGAGAACCTCTATTATAAACGGCGAGTTACATTTTTCATGATCTCAGTCAGTTGTCAAAGAGAGATCCAACCTAGGAGAAATTTCCTGACAGAACAATTAATCAAGGGAACACTTGACTCCAGAAGTTGTAGGTAGTCCATCACTGGAGGCTTGCAAGAAAAGATTGGACAACCAGTTTTCTGGAATGGTATAAAAACTCATGCCTTGGGCAGGGGGTAGACTAGAAGACCTCCAGGGTCCCTTCCAACCTATTATTCTATATTCTATTCCACCAGCTCCACGGTTAAGGAGATCACAGATTACTGAGATGTGTAGACCTAGGCTCGAAAGTACATACACATACACACATACAAATTAAAACATTAAAAATGCCTTGGGAATGGGAAAAACATGAAGGAACTTTTAATGGTTTAGAAAAGGTTTTTCATCATGAGAATAAACCCAAATAACCCTGTTTTGATTCTGTTTGGAATAAGATGGAACAAAGAACATTTCTGGAAACCTTGCTATGCCTGTCTCTTGACATGGCCTGTCTCAAATAATGACAATCAGCCTTGATGGATGTTTTGAGAATGGATACCCAAACACAAGGAGACCCCCAGACTGGGGAAAACTCCATTAGGAAGCTATCTATCATATGTCCAGGATCTGACACTCTCCATAAGGGATTTCATGTGGTTCCTTTGTCACTTGGTGCATATGAGCTTCACATTTAAAGGAAGACAATTTTCATGATGGCCCCTGTGAGTCTCGGGGGTCCATTTGAGATTAAATGGAGGGCAAAGACTCTTTCCCTGCTCGGCCTAAACCTAATTCTGCCTCTAATGTTTACAGCTAGTCAGCCTCATAATCTCATTCAGCCTAAGCCATAATTGCTCATCCATCATTCTTTATTCTTGCTATCTTTTTTCCTGGATGGCCCACATCTTCTCAAATTGAATTAGGTCTTATTAAATCATGCTGGAAGATGGATCACGTGCCCCTGAGGTGGGTCCCCCAAGACACATGGGTACCATAGCCTCTCGGCCCATGAAGCCCCCACTGTCTCCTTCTGGTCCTGGGGCCAAGCATCTTTTGATGAGGAAGAGCTTCTTCAGCAGTTCACTGGGAAAGTGGCTGCATTTTGTCCATGTGAATTCTGGGTCCTAAAGTTTCTTCTTCCCTGTATTTTTTCTCCCTAAGAAAGGAAGCTAAGAAATCAGTTCTCCAAGAGATAAATGTTCTGGAAATCCTCAAGATTGCAAACACTGCGCTTCTCTCCCATCTACACAATAGATGACATAGGAAGCATCATAGGTTTGGAAATAATAGGATCATTTTTGTGTTTATCTGTGTAAGGTTGCACAAGGAAACAAAAACTTTAAAAAAAGGAATATTCCCCCCCCCCCATACCCATCATTTTCCCACTACACAATCAGTGAAAAATCCAGACTGCTTTGAGCCAGCTGGCTTTCTAACTTTAATACAATTTTTGGGTTGTCTCACAGTGCAAGCATGAGATTGCTCAGCTGAAAAATCTTATAACAATGACCTTTTTGCTTTTCCCTACTGGAAAGCTGGTCCATACAATGATGGCAAATTGAAATGCCTACATAGAGGTTGCGGAAGTCCAATTAATATATGATGGATGTTCTTTGTAGGAGTAATTTGGTTTTGCTTCAGTTGGCAGTAGGCAAGCTGACCCCCCTTTTTTTAAAAAAATTGCAAAACCAGAAAGAAAAAATGGTGAGAAAGGTTCATGCTTTCTTTCTTAGCACAACGATTTTATTTATTAAGGGGATTTTTCTCCTATCTATCCACTATGGTCAAGGAACACAAAGCAGCAGCTTCCATTAAAAGAAAAGCCTTAAATTACAGCCTAAAAAAAAGTTTGTCTCCCCAAGTCTGTGAGTGATTGAAAACCAGAGATGTTGCAACCAAGAAACCTTAAAAAAAAGGGG
Organism: Crotalus tigris; assembly: GCF_016545835.1. NCBI lineage: Eukaryota > Metazoa > Chordata > Lepidosauria > Squamata > Viperidae > Crotalus > Crotalus tigris. The sequence continues at coordinate 92,043 of NW_024097235.1, forward strand.
GGGATGGATTGTTAAATTTGTCTTTCTAAACAGGCACCTTTTAAATTCTCTTTTTTTTTTAGGAAAGTATCCTGTTGCTCCTCATCTTTGCAGCTTCTGCCAGAGTTGCATTCCAGAAGACACCCTTTTTTCTGTCTGAGGGATGCGGTACAAAAGTTGAGGTTGCCATGGTAACAACCTCTGATAGCATCGGATCTTGCTTTCCTTTTAAAAGCTGCTTTACTCCCTGCTGCCTCTATAGGATTACTGTGTATGATGGCGCATAAGTGAACACCCACACCACATAGGAGGAATTAAAATGCACTGCGTGGCATTCTCGGGGTTTATTCCTAATCTTTTTATCTTTGGTGCACGTCTACTCTTTCTCTCGTACGCTGCATAGATCAGGGCGGGATTGTTTTGATCTGTAAACTCATTTACAGAAAGCATTTTGGCAAACAGATTAGTGCACACGAAGGAAGATTTTGATTCGGGGGGGGGGGGTGCAAGCTGAATTCTGAAAGAAGAAACTTGGCAGTCCACTTGTTCAGGCTGAATCTAGAGGCTGTGACCTGGAGTGACTTGGCAGTCCTCAAACTAACCAATTTAACACACTACGTGCCCACACTCAAGTGACACGTTCATTTAATGACTGTTCAAAGTTACAACCACACTGAAAAAAGTGATTTAGGATCATTTTTCACACTTACGACCGTTGCAGCATGCTCATGGTTATGTGATCAAAATCCGGACGATTGGCAACTGGTTCATAGTTACGACGGTTGCAGTGTCCTGGGGTCACGTGATCCTCTTTTGTGACCTTCTGACAAGCAAAGTCAATGGGGGGAGCCAGATTCACTTAACAACCATGTTAATAAGTGCCTGCAGTGGTTCACTTAACAACTGTGGCAGGAAAGGTCATAAAATGGGACAGTCTTAACGACTGTCTCACTTAGCAACAAAAATTTACGGCTCAGTTGTGGCCCTAAGTCAAGGATTATCTATATAGAAGTGATTGGCCATTGTCTTCTCTGTGAATTTTTTTTTCATTTCCTAATTTATTTCCTGATGTCTTTCCAGTACAATGCTGGAATTCCTTGTTTGTCTGCTTTCCAGGCACAACCAGGTTGGTCCTATGGAGAAAACATTCACAAGCGTTTAGATATTTTCCTCAAGAACTTAATTTCCGCTTGGTGTTAGGGTAACACCTAGTGGGAATTAATTGCACTACATTTTCATCTTTCCATCTGTCTGAGCAATTGCCTGAAAATGGGAAAATGGGAGGAGGGCTGTGGAATAGCAGGAAGCAGTGATTTGATAATTTGCTGTATTCTCTTTGGCACGCAGGAGGCTTTCCCGTCAGTCTTTTTGGAATCTGGATCATTCCGTCCTCTTAACAATAGTTGCAAGATCAACAATGCTTGCAAGATCAGCTTTTATTTACACCAAAATAGAGCCTTAGTGTAAATAAAAGGCATATGACATAGAGCAGTGTTTCTCAACTTTGGCAACCTGAAGAGGTGTGGATTTCAACTCTCAGAATTCATTTGGGTAAATGAATTCGGTTGCCAAGAAGACTTTGTGGATATGTCACGAATAGCAATAAATACATGTGTCCCAGGAATAGAATAGAGCTGGAAGGGACCTTGGAGGTCTTCTAGTCAAGCCCCCTGCTTGAGCAGGAGACCCTATATCATTTCAGACAAGTGACTGTCTAGTGTCTCTTCTTAAAAACCTTCAGTGATGGAGCACCCACAATGTCTGAAGGCAAAATGTTCCACCGGTTGATTGTCCTCACTGTCAGGAAGTTTCTCCTTAATTGCAGGTTGCTTTTCTCTTTGGTCAGTTTCCAAACATTGTTTCTTGTCCTGCCCTCTGGTCCTTTGGAGAATAATTTGACCCCCTCTTCTTTGTGGCAGCCCCTCAGATACTAGGATAATGTTGCAGGATTCTCATTCTGAGTTGGTCACCAGGGTCAAAGGTTTAATTCTTCTAAGCTTTCGGCATTGTCCTTGTTCATTCCTATGTATGGATGTGTATATGAAACCATCAGGGTTCCAGTTAGACTGAAAGCACCCTTTCACTTTCAGTGGGTACCAGTCCCTGTCACTCCTCATCTGGGCTAGAACCAGAGTGCTATATCCAGTTTTAAAAGCATTCGGGAAGAAGCTAAACATCTTCCATATCAGTGAGGAGAAAATGGCATGAACAAGGCTGCAAAGTCACCAGAAGCTAAGTCAACTCCACAAATGATTTTAAGCACCTTCGGAGCATCATGGAACCATTCCTGAAGGAATCCAAAACTGGTCCTTGTTGTTGTTTGTTTGGCACTGTGGTGTTTGGATGATTGCAGAAGTCTTGGGGAAGAAAATGACAATTGCATTTATTGACAATTATTGTCAAGGGCAGAGAAAAGAGCAGCAAGCATTCCAGATGTTTTCAAGTGGTGTTCCTCAGCTGGAACAGGCATCAGATGTTATTCTCTAGTTTTCTTTTCTCCCCCAAGGCTAGTGGGGTTCCTCCACCCCCAATTCCTCCTGGATATTAAAGGGTAGAATCTGGTCTCTGGGCTGGCATCACCCCCCCACCATGCCTTCTTATTGTGCCACAGAGCCAGAATTGCACAGCTTCAGCTCAGTTGGATCAAATGAGCTTTGTGCTGTCATTGTTTGAGTGGCTGTGAGTCAGAAAGCAGGGGAAAATCTATTCCCTTCTCCTTTTCTTTCTCTAAGCACGCTGATTAATTCATATCTTGCAAACAATGCTTAGGAAAACTCAGCGGCTGCCAGAAACAGCTCTGATGGCCAGAGATAACTTTTAGTTGACCCTGTTCTTGATGCTTTCAGATTCAAACCATCATTTTATCTGAGAGTTTCCTGCCTTCTGTTCCCTGCTTTCCCAAATTCATCCCAAGATTGGACAGCCATTTGTCTGGAATGATAGAGGGTCTCCTGTCTGAACAGGTGTTGGACTAGAACACCTCCAAGGTCCTTTCCAGCCCTAATTATGTTCTTTATTCCACGGCTTTTCAACCTTTTCACCCTTTGTACCACTTTTAGGATATGGCAATATCCGAGTACCACCAGTCGCCTAGCAAGGATCAAAAACTTGGTGATAAAAAAAGGAAAAAAGTGATAAAGTACAGGTAGTCCTTGACTTGCAACAGTTCACTTAGTGACTGTTCAAAGTTACAAGCCACAGCCGAGCAAGACGCCTGCCAACTCGGCGGCGCTCTTCCTCCTGTCTGAGGTTTTCATTATTGTGAGCATTTCTGTTGGCAGCGGGGGTGGGGTGGGGAGGTGTTTGGTTTTTATTCCCCCCGTCTGCTGAGTGGTTGCAGCAGGTTTTGGTTACTTTACATGACCATGGGACACTGTGACCGTCATAAATATGAATCAGTTGCCAAGCATCTGAATGTAAATCACAAGACCCTGGAGATGCTGCAATATTCCAGCTGATCGGCACTTCTTCTGGGCTCAGCAGAAGTGCCAGGATCAGCACCGAGCTCCAGTGGGAGCCTGGCGCTGATCCTGGTGCTTCCACTGAGCCCTGACAGCCCCGAAGAAGCGCTGATCAGCTGGATCCTGGTGCTGATCCTGGTGCTTCCGCTGAGCCCTGACAGCCCTGCAGCTCCAGCCGTCTCTCACTCAGGCTTGTGCGGTGCTGACGCCGGTTCAGCTCATTCCCCTCCCCCACTACCACTTTACTAGGATGGTCACGTACCACCTGCCAGGTGCCAATGTACCACAGGTGGTACCCGTACCACTGGTTGAAAAGCCCTGCTTTATTCTATCTTCAAGTGTCATAAAAGTCATTAAAGAATTAGACTCTGGTGCCTCGTAAGAGTGGCTTTGCTCCAGAGTAAAATAATTGGGTCTCACCGAAAGCAACAATTTTGTGTTTTTCTGAGGGTTGAGCTTGGAAGGCAAAACTAGAGATTTTTTTTTTATTAAAAGTTTTTACAATTTTACAATAAAATCCCTCTCCCACTACCTCCCTACCCTCCCCAAAACCCTCCCCCCCCTCTTCCCAGAGCTGAATACAGGGTTAACTAGAACTAAGAATACAAAACATTTAAACTTAAGTAAACCTCAAACAAAAGTTACATTAAAAAAAAACCAATATATATATATATAATAAAAAAGTCCAATATATATATATAATAAAAATACTTATTATATTAAACTTTAAACTTTAAACATAAATTATTCAAAAGCTAAATAATATCTTTTAATATCATACTTATACTGTATAAAGTTTATCCATCTTTTCCACACCAAGAGATATTTCTCTTGCAATTGATCTTTCAAATAAGCTGAAATTTTTGCCATTTCAGATAAATAAGAAACTTTAAAAAACCATTCCTCCAAGGTAGGCAAAAATTCTTTCTTCCAATATTGTCCTATCAACAACCTTGCCGCTGTAATTAAATTTAACATTAAAATAATTTCTTTATCATCACAATCAACAATAATACCTAACAAAAACAATTGTGGAGTGAATTTTATCCTTCTCTTAACATTTTTTTGAATATTCCACCATATCTTTATCCAAAAAGCTTTTATACTTTTACATGACCACCAAATATGATAATACGTTGCATCCAGACAACCACATCTCCAACATTTAGGTTGCAAATTTGAATACATACGAGACATCTTTTGTGGATCAAGGTGCCATCTATAAAACATTTTATAAAAATTTTCCCATAAATTTTGAGCTTGCGTGAATTTAACATTCCTCACCCAAATTATCTCCCATGTTTCTAATAAAACCGGCTCATCAAAATTTTGAGCCCATTTAACCGTGCAATCTTTAACTAATACTGTCTCTGAATCCAATTCCACTAACACATCATAAATTCTTTTTATTTGAAATCGACTTTGATCTTTAATTTGTTTCAACAAATTTTCATTCTCTCTAATTAAACCCACTTTATAATCTATCTTCCACCTTTCCAATAATTGTCTATACTGAAACCACGAATAAATAATATTTTCTTGTGCTAATTCATCTATATGTTTTAATTGCCAATTCTTCCCATCCCAATTAAGTAATTGTTTATAAGAAATACTGTTCATCTTCACTCCTTTCCTTATTCCTTCTATTGCATGCCCCGGGATAGCCCATAATGTAATTCTTGAGTCTATTCTATAATATTTCTTCCAAACTCGAAGTAGAGAAATTCTTAAAATAAAACTAGAGATTTTTGAATGCTTAGATTAGCCAGGTTTTTTTTTTTAAAAAAAAGGCTTTTAATACCTTTATTCGAGATTATAATTTACAACAATAAAAACCAATGCAAATTAAAATAAGAAAGAAAAAAATAGAAGGTGCAGAACAGAACATAAAAGGAGAAAGAAAAATAATATAGTTAAAAAAAACCCCACCTTTGGCTTACATTTAAATGTTGACCTTGTCATGGTTTACATCAGCTTGAGAATATTTAAAAGTTTGTCCTCGTGTTTACATTTGTTTTTCTTAATCTGCTTTTTCTATGCAGGTAAAAGTCCCTTTCAATGGAGCTTAGGTGGTACAATATTCATGGACATATTGCTTGGAACCAATATAGAGATTTTTTTTTTTTAAAAAAAAAAAGTTTACAGCCATAGGATTTCGTCTTGGTTTCCTATCCCTGAACTAAATCAATCCTGCTTAATGTCTGAGCCCAAACAAGTTCAGCCAAATACTGTTTACTGCTAAAAAGCTGCCTAATAAACACCAAATGGCATTATTGCCATTTTTTTCTATTTGCTTGCCTGTTTTTGGTCGTTGTAGCCATTATTGTTTCCACTTCAGTAAAGAGTTAAATAACTTTTTGTTGTTTAAATGTAGAACATTTATTTAAAATATTATTGTTTTGCCCTCTGGGAGGTGCAAGAGTTCTTTCTGGGGACTACAAAAGAGAATCAGACCCCCCCCCTTTTTTTTTTTTTTTACTTTTCAGGAAATGTAAATGAAAAATAGGCATACAGAATCTTGTAGGCATGCTAAACAGCAGGTATACAATGTAGGTATAGTATAGAGGAGCTTTACATTCCATCATCTACAGATCATGCCTTCCTCATATCAGAATAACAGTTGGAAAGGACGTGGAGGTCTTCTACAATCTAGTCCAACCCTCTGCAGAAGCAGGAGACTCTAGTACGCCCTTCTGGATAAATGGCTATCCAGTCTCTTCTTAAAAGCCTCCAGTGATGGAGCACCCACAACTTCTGAAGGCAAAGCTGTTCCACTGGTTAATTGTTCTCACTGTTAGGAAGTTTCTCCTTAATTCCAGGTTGCTTCTCTCCTTGGTTGGTTTCCCTCCGTGGCTTCTTGTCCTGCCCTCAGTTGCTTTGGAGAATAGATTGACTCCCTCTTCTTTGGGGCAACCCCTGAGATATTAGAAGAGTCCTATCATATCCCACCTCGTCCTTCTGTTCAGTAGACATACCCAATTCCTGCAACCGTTCCTTATAGTTCTCCTTAGTTCCAGATTGCTTCTCTCCTTGATTAGTCTCCAATCGTTGCTTCTTGTCCTGCCTTCAGCTGCTTTGGAGCATAGCTTGACTCCCTCTTCTCTGGTGCTTCTTCTTCTTCTTGTGCCATATCCGTTATCGGACATTGGTGATCCTGTTTTTATCAGCAGCCGCACCAAAAAGTGCTGCTGTGTTTTGTCCAAACCAATCCCTTAGATTTTGAAGCCATGATGTTCTTCTTCTGCCTGGACCTTGTTTGCCTTCCATCTTTCCCTGGAGGATTAAATGGAGCATGCCGTATTTTTTGGGGTGTTGCATCACATGTCCAAAATATTCTAATTTTCATTTTTTAATTGTTTTGATGATTTCCCTTGGCTTTCCCAGGCGGCTGATCACCTCCTCATTTCTGATCTTGTCAACCCAGCTTCTACGTAACAGCCGCCTGTCAATCCACATTTCAAATGCTTCTAGTCTCTTCAGGTGGCCTTCTTTGGGGCAGACCCTGAAATAGTGGAACACTGCTATCATCTCCCCCCTCGTCCTTCTCTTCGTTAAACCAGACGTACCCAGTTCCATCGGTTTGTAGTGTCCTGGAATCACATTACCCCTTTTTGTGATCTTTTGACAAAGTCAATGGAGAAACTAAACTCACTTAACAACCAGCGGACTAACTTACCAACTGCAGTGATTCGCTTAACGGCTGTGGCAAGAAAGGTCGTACCATGGGGCAAAACTCACTTAACCAATGTCTCGCTTAGCAACAGAACTTTTGGGCCCAATTGTGGTCGTAAGTCTAGGCCCGCCTGTAATTAAGCCGTTGCCCACAATTATTCCGGCTGCCCTTTCGGTGCTCTGCCAGTGTGTGTGTGTGTGGGGAAACAGCTGATTTGAATGCCACAAGAAGCGTCCTGGACATACAAGGCATAGAAAAGTAAACTAAAACAGGAGCCGGGTTTTTAGTTCTCCGAGGAAATGGCACTGGCGCTTTCAAGAGCATCCTTTGCAAATAAGTGCAGATACCTGACGCAGTGCAGAAAAGCAAGTCCTGCTGAAGTGAACGTGACTTACTGCTTGGCACACACCAGCCCTCAAACCTTGAAGCTGCATGGGGTGTTTCCGCCTCACATTTTGATTTTTCTTTTCTTCCTTCCTGTTCCGGAGTTCCATATGTAGATGAAAGACATCCCTGAAATGGTCGTCCATAAAGGAACTTAGCAGGAGAGCCTCTTAGACGCTTAAACTAATTGAAACCTGGAAAAGAGATTTACTGATTCTTCTCTGGCTGTTAAGTGCACAGAAAGGAAGAACAGCAAGAAATGGCTTAGCGGCCAACTTAGCGCAGGACAACTTGGTGTGGGACAAAAGTTACACAAATCTCCAAGAAATGGTGGAATACAATCATTAAAGAAGGGATGCAAAAGGAGGGACAGAACGAAATGCAAATGGCAAACATTAAAATGTGTTTTTTATTTATTTTAAATAATTAAATTGTTAAATTGTCCCGCAGAGTTGTCCCATGTTGAGTTGGCTGTGACGAGTGGGCCATAGCGAATTGGTTGTGACTCCCATTGTGAATTTCAGGATGGTTTGCTAAAGAAACCACAAGGCTTGTGAATACACAACCTTTGTCGAAAGCAAAGAAACCACATAGCAGCTGAGCAGGGACGTCCTCAGTGGATGGTCAGCAAAATCAAAGATGGCAGTGGTGCTGATGGGATCAAAGCCCCGCCCACTTTTCCGAGTGTTGATTCATATAGGAAATGGGCAGAGATAGATAGATAGATAGATAGATAGATAGATAGATAGATAGATAGATAGATCACAATAGCAATAGCGCTTAGACTTATATACCATTTCACAGTGCTTTACAGCCCTCTCTAAGCAGTTTACAGAGTCAGCCTGGGTCCTTATTTTACTGAGCTTGGAAGGATGGAAGGCTGAGTCAACCTTGAGCCCATCAGGATTGAACCCCAGGCTGTGGGCAGAGTTAGCTTGCAATACTGCATTCTCACCACTGCACCACTACAGCATGATAGATAGATAGATAGATAGATAGATAGATAGATAGATAGATAGATACATACATACATACATACATACATACATACATACATAGTAAATAGCAATAGCAACATACATACATAGTAAATAGCAATAGCAACATATATACATAGCAAATAGCAATAGCAACATGCATACATAGTAAATAGCAATAGCAACATACATATATAGTAAATAGCAATAGCAACATACATACATAGTAAATAGCAATAGCAACATACATACATAGCAAATAGCAATAGCAACATGCATACATAGTAAATAGCAATAGCACTTAGACACATATGTCATTCCAAAGTGCTTTACACTACTCTTTGGGCGTTTACAACATCAGCATCTTACCCCCAACAATCTGAGTCCTTATTTTACTGACCTCCAAAGGTTGGAGGGCTGAGTCAACCTTGAGCCCATCAGGATCGAACTCCAGGCTGTGGGCAGAGTCGGCCTGCAACACTGCATTCTCACCATTGCGCCGCCAGGGCTCTAAGCTATAGGTAGTTCTTGACTTACAACCACAGTTGACCCCTTAATTTGTGTTGCTAAGTGAGACAGTTGTTAAGACAGCTTTGCCCCATCTCATGACCTTTCCTGCCACAGTTGTTAAGGGAACCGCTGCAGTTGTTAAATGAGTAACACGGTGGTTAAGTGAATCTGGCTCCCCCCCATTGACTTTGCTTGTCAGAAGGTCGCAAAAGGGGATCCCGTGATCCTCGGGGGACGCTGCGACCGTCATAAATATGAGTCAGTTGTGCCAGCATCTGAATTTTGATCCCGTGACTGTGGGGATGCTACAACGGGCGCAAGTGTGAAAAATGGTCATAAATCACTTTTTTTAAGTGCTGTTGTAACGTCAAACAATCACTTTCTGAGAGATCATGTTGCATGTTTGGCAAGTACACGGGTTGGGAAAGAGTTTATTAGTGTATTTTGCTTAAGATCAGGGCAATATTTATGGATTGATAAGCAACTTTTCATCGCCTGCGTGTTACATGGCCCTGTATGAAAAAAACTACCAGTTTTCATGATTAAAAATGGGATTCATTGAGTAAACCGTGATTCTGCTAACCAACGTTGGGGATAAGATAAGAACATTTCCCCCCCCTTTTTTTAAAAAAGGGCAAAATTAGATTCCATGTCGAGAAGCTCAGATCATGTTTCTGAATGCATTTTTCATGCATTGCAAAAGCAGCGGATAGATTGCGACCCATTTTGTGATGAGGGAATACGTTTTCTGCTCGGAATGTAACAATGTGATTATATTTCTCAGGCAGAAATTGAAATAAATATTCCATTAAGACGGAAATTGTGGACCTAGGTTCATGAACTGAAGAAGATTTTCTTGCTGGCATTTCCAAGAAATATCCTACTGCAGAAATGTGTCCTACTTTACATGAAATGACAGAAACTGCCATTAGGCTGAATGATGGAATGGAGATGTTTTTCAGGTAAAGATAACTGGTTCCAGCTCAGAATGGTTCACAGGATTTAAGAAAACCAAAACCAAAAATGCTTTCGCAGTGTGTATACAGATTGCAGAAGGGTTCTGAGGGTTTAAAATTACAAATGCCTTAAAATGCAATCAGCCATACCTAAACGTGGCAACAAATCTGGGCTGCAATATTTTTGGAGACAGCTAGATGGCAGCAGAGAAAAAACACACAACTCATTTTGCTGCCACCTAGTGGTGAACTGGAGATGTGCAGCTCCTAGACTTCATAATATAGGTAGACCTCGATTTATAACGTTTAGCAGCTGCTAAATTTAAATCTAAAGTTTCAATGGCACTGAAAATATATAATTTATGTGCAGTCCTCACACTTAAGACGTTGCAGCATCCTCATGGCCACGTGATCAAAACTGGGGCTATCGCTATTTACGACTTTCCTACCTGCCTTCCAACAAGCAAAGTCAGTGGGGGGGGGGAGCTGAATTCACTTAATGACCACATGATTCTCTTAAAGACAGAAGTGATTTGTTTAACAACCATGATGAAAAAGATCATAAAATTGGGCGTGATTCCCTTAGTGACCCCTTGCTTGACAATGGAAATTCTGGTCCCAATTGCCATCATAAGTCGAGGACTACCAGTACCGTAGTGCTGAAAATTCTTAAAAGACTGCAACAAGGAAGTTATCCTGTGCTTGTGTTCAATGTTCTTGTTTTATTATTGCTTTGTTCCTCCTCTCTTCCTCCCCCTCTTCTTTAGAGTAGAACAGAACAGAACAGAACAGAACAGAACAGAACGGAATGGAATAGTAGAATGGAATGGAATAGAATAGAATAGAATAGAATAGAATAGAATAGAATAGAATAGAATAGAATAGAATAGAATATATGGAAGGAATGGAATGGAATGGAATGGAATAGAATAGAATAGAATAGAATAGAATAGAATAGAATAGAATAGAATAGAATAGAATAGAATAGAATAATGGAATGAAGAATAGAATGGAATAGAATAGAATAGAATAGAATAGAATAGAATAGAATAGAATAGAATAGAATAGAATAGAATATATGGAATGGAATGGAATAGAATAGAATAGAATAGAATAGAATAGAATAGAATAGAATAGAATAGAATAGAACAGAAGTAGAACAGAATAGAATAGAAGTAGAGTAGAGTAGAGTAGACTAGAGCAGGAAGGGACCTTGGAGGCCTTCTAGTCCAGCCTTCTTCTCAAGCAGAGGAACCTATACCATTTCAAATAAGTGACTATCCAGTCTCTTTTTGAAAATCTCCAGTGATGGAGCACCCACAATTTCTGGTGGCAAGCTGTTCCACTGATTAATTGTCCTCACTGTCAGGAAGTTTCTCCTTAATTCCAGGTTGCTTCTCTCTTTGATCAGTTTCCAACCATTGTTTCTCCTCCTGTCCTCTGGTGCTTTGGATAATAATGTGACCCCCTCTTCTTTATGGCAGCCCCTCAAATACTAGAATAATGTTGCAGGATTCTCATTCTGAGCTGGTCACCAGGATCAAAGGTTTAATTCTTCCAAGCTTTCGGGCTTGTCCTTGTTCATTCCAATGTATGGATGTGTATATGAAACCATCAGGGTTCCAGTTAGACTGAAAGCAACCTTTCACTTTCAGGAGGTACCAGTCCCTGTCACTCCTCATCTGGGCTAGAACCAGGAGCTCTTCTTTGTGGCAGCCCCTCAGATATTGGAACACTGCTATCATGTCGCCCCTGTTTCTTCTTTTCTTTAGGCTAGCCAGACCCCAGTCCTTTAATCAGGAGAGCAGCAAGCAGGTTATTCGTGTGCCAGGGAGCAGGGAAGCAAACCCCCGAGTTGCAAATTTGCCCATGAAAAGTCTCACACAAAGCAGTCTGAGCTGCTGGCATGGCATAAAGTGCTGGCGAGGGGATCCATGGAGCTGGTTTCTGAATGTCCGGCTGTATCCACGGCCTGTGCCAGAAGAAAACAATAAAAGGCAGCAAACTTGGAAAGTGAGCAGAAGGTAGGCAGGCCATGGATCGCCCCCAGTTGAGTCGGTTCATCTGCAGGCCAAAACAAACCGTGGTTGCTTGTGGTTTTTCGGGATCAAGCTGCTGTGAAGCGCACGGAAGCTGATCCAAGCCCTTCTCTCCTTGAAGTTGATGTTTTCCCCTGCAGGATATGCTTGTTTAAATCGGCCCCTTCGCCGTACAATAGTTGGGAGGAGGCGAGCAAAGAGAAAGGTGGACTTTTGCCATCAGGAAATGAGTGCCAGGGGAGAAGCTTAAAATGGTTCCAGGAATCAGAAAAACCTTCAGCTGTATTTGACTTCTCATCCATCCAGAGGACAGGAGACGAAATAAAGAGTGGAAATATGCCACAGATTGATCCAACCTAGAAGTATGGAGAAATTTTCTGACAGCTGAGAACAATTAATCAGTGGAACAGCTTGCCACATGGAGTTGTGGGGGCTCCAACACTGGAAGTTTTCAACAATGGTAGAGGGTTTCCTGCTTTGAGCAGGAGGTTGGACTAGAAGATCGGTCTCTTTCAGCCCTATGATTCTATGATCTAGTTCTCCTTAGGATAGTGGTGGCAAACCTATGGCACGCATGCCATAGGCGGCACTCAGAGCCCTCTCTGTGGGCATGCACGCCATCGCCCCAACCCCACCTCCCCCGTGGCCCCTCCTCACCAGCAGCTCCTCCCGGAGAATCATCCCTGAGCAGCGCAGCCAAGAAAATGGCAGCCAGACAGTGGGGACACTGCACTCGCGCCCCGTCGTGCAGATGATGCTGCGTGGCGTGGCTGGAGGGTGTGGCTGCCATGGCACTGCTGGGCTGCTTGGGTGATCTGTGGCAGGCCATGGAGGCGGTGGGTGGCCCTGTGGGTGGGTGGGGTGGGGGCGGAGTGGGGACAGGCTGCGGGCAGGGGTGAAGTGGGGGTGGGCGGGGGGCAGGGCTGTTTTTTGGGCACTCGGTCTCTAAAAGGTTCGCCATCACTGCCTTAGGACTTCCAGATGTTTGCTGCTGTAGCAAAGAGCTATGGGAACTCTGTTAGGTTGTTCCCTAGTGGTCATATGCAATTCTGCAGCCCAAATCTGACCGCATTAGCCAGCTATCCAAGTGTGGAGTAGACTTCCTTATTATTGATCCAATCTGTTCCGAAACTTTGAGTTTCAAGCATAGCAACACCTGGGATGGAAACAGGATACCCTTCCCAAAACCAATGTGGGCCCTTGGTGACCTTAGTCCTGAAATGTGGTCCTCGAAATTCTCTCTTCAGCAGGTCCTCTAACTGCATTCTTTCAGTAGAAAAATAAAATAACATGGTGCAGCATGTCCCAGAATAGACTCAATGAGGAAGGAAGGAAGGAAGGAAGGAAGGAAGGAAGGAAGGAAGGAAGGAAGGAAGGAAGGAAGGAAAGAGACAAATGTTTGGGGTTTTGAAGAAAACCTGACTGCTAAGTAGATGTTGGATAAAGTCTTTGACCAATGACACATCTTCCTAAGACTACAGGTTAGGAGCTCAATGTTTTTCCAGAGCTTATACTCAATACAGAATTGTAGTTTTTTTTTTAAATTAAAGCGTGGTTATACATTTCCTATTGAAAAAATAATGTCTGTTTAAAACATTGGCATACCGTTTCCCATTACAAGTTTTCCCCCCCAATAAAATTGAGGTCTCCGTTTAGTCATGTACTCATTTCATAGGAACCAGGCCCTTCAAATGCCTCTGTAGAAACTTGCGCTGAAGGAAAATACGAATTGGCCTATACACACGCAAAGAAACAGGATCAAGAATCATGGTTTATTTGGAAAAAGATGCTGTGATGGGACTCTTAGCAGATCAAGCTCTTCGTACTGCACCTGGTTGCCATGGTGATTTGCACAAGGTAAAAACAGAGAGATGGTTCCCTGGCAAGGAAGGCGAGCAAGCAGGTGAAGGAGGATGGGGTACGTGATCCTAAAGCATTCACAACTGTAACCAAAGGGGAGCTTGCTGGACCAGAAAGATGCTGGTTTGCTCCAACGGTGCAAAACCTTTGTTGCCAAACTGTTTTTCTCTTGAGAAAGGAACTTCAGTTTTTTGTTCTCCGAGAGCTTTGGAATTTGCTTTGCTGATGTTTTGGACTTTTCTTGGTTGTTGCAAGTTGGTGGAAAAGTCAGGTCTCCATCCTGTCCCATCAAAACCTCTCCATCATTTTGCAGCCGCTTTGGATTCTTCGACTGCCTCCCTGCCTGCTTTGAAAAAGCCACATGGATGAAGTTCACTCCTTGTATCTCCCTCGGTACAACCAGGGAGGATGCAGGCCTCTGACAAAAGAAAAAAAGGGCTGCCACTGAAGAAGAGGGGGACCATCAACCTATTCTCCAAAGCACCTGAAGGCAAGACAGAAGCAACGGATGGAAACTAATCATCCAGCAGAGAACCGAGGAGAAACTTCCTGACAGTGAGAACAATTAATCAGTGGAACAACTCGCCTCCAGAAGTTGTGGGTGCTTCATCACTGGAGGTTTTTAAGAAGAGATGGAACAGCTACTTGTCAGAAATTGTATAGGCTCTCCTGCTTGAGCAGGAGGTTGGACTAGATGATCTCCAAGGTCCCTTCCAACTCTGTTATTCTGCTATTCTTTAATTCCAGAAGGAAAAAGTTAATTCCCACCGTTCAGCTGCCTTGAATCTTCTTTTTTTCTTGAGGGAAAAAAAAAACAGAAGTAGGTTATTTACAGAATTTACAGTATAACAGAATTGGAAGGGACCTTGGAGGTCTTCTAGTCCAGCCCCCTGCTCAAGCAGGAGACCCTATACCATTCCAGACAAATGGCTGTCCAGCCTCTTCTTGAAAACCTCCAGTGATGGAGCACCTACAACTTCTGAGGACAAGCCATCCCACTGATTAATTGTTCTCACTGTCAGGCAATTCTAGCTTGGATTTCTGTTTGACCTTTCTCCAAATGTTGGGGTGAAAAACATTCTGGGAGGAAATTAAAACCCAAAAGCCATTTTCAGAAGCCACAACTACTGCTGTCCCCGTGTTAAGTGACCTGGTGAGCTGACAGACAGAACCCAAATGCTCAATTTGTATTTATTAGAGAGTAAACCTCGATTCCGTGCCATTGAAATTCCAGTCATGTTAGTTGCTCAGTAAATACGCATAAGAGTGTGATGTAGAACAGCTTGAGTCTGGGCCTATGATACGATAACATTTTGGATAAACAGCAGGAAGTAGCAAATTATTGGGATTTGGGCCCAAATTAATAATTGCTAAATGACAATAAAGATTAACGAGTGCATATTCATTCAGAGCTGAGAGATGGCTGAAGGAAGGTCTCCACCTTGTTTGTTCAGCACCCATGATGTGCTATTAATATCCATTCCTTTGTACACTGTGCATGGTTATGTAATTCTTTTTAGACTGCTGGGCATCTGCAGTGAGTTATATTTCAGATTTACATTCTAGCATAAACACTGTGAATCACCAGAAAATATATTTTTAGCTCCTGGAGTTGAAGAAATCTCTTCTCTTGTCCTCCCCTCTTTCCCCTCCCCTCTCCTCTCCTCTCCTCTCCCCTCCCCTCCCCTCCCCTCCCTCCCCCTCCCTTCTCTTCTCTTCTCTTCTCTTCTCTTCTCTTCTCTTCTCTTCTCTTCTCTTCTCCTCTCTTTTCCCTCTCCTCTCCTCTCCTCTCCTCTCCTCTCCTCTCTTCTCTTCCCTTCCCTTCCCTTCCCTTCCCCTCCCCTCCCCTCCCCTCTCCTCTTCTCTCCTCTCGTCAATGCAACCAAGCCATTCTAATTCTTAATCTTCTTTTCTCTTTTCAGTGTCTTTTTTTGTTGTCCTTCCCTTCCTTTCCACCTCTCCTCTCCTCTCCTGTTATTCTAAGCTGGGGATCCTCTATCTGGGCAACTTCAACTCCCAGAATTCTTCTGTTTCTTACTCTTTCTAATTGCAAAAATTGAGCTCTGCAAATTCCACTACAGTTAGTCCTTGATTTATGACCACAATTGAGCCCAACACTTGCTAAATAAGTCAGTTGTTAAGTGAATCTTGTCCTGTTTTACGGTATTTCTTGCCAAAGTTGTTAAGTGAGTCCCTGCAGTTTTTTAGTTAGTAGCAGGGTTGTTAACTGAATCACTGCATTCGTTAAGTTAGCAATATGGCTGTTAAGTGAATCTGGACCCCCCTCTTGACCTTGCTTGTCAGAAAGTCACCAAAGGGAATCACATGACCCCAGGACACTGCCACCGTCATAAATGTGAGTCAGTTGCCAAGCCTCTGAATTTTGATCAGAGATATTGCAACAGTTGTGTGAAAAATAGTCCTGTCACTTTTTTCAGTGCCTTTGTAACTTCAAACCGTCACTAAGCGAGCTGCTGTAAATTGAGGATTAGCTGTATTATGAGCAGCAGGTGTCACTCATAAGCCTGGGGATCTTCTTCCTGGTGTGTTAAAACTGATTTCTTTCCGTGGGGTCCTTGGTGCTCTCTGAGCTTGGCTATTTTCTTGCAGACATTTCCTTACCAAACTAGGTAACGTCATCAGCACTGTTTGGGAATGAAACATCTGCAAGAAAACCAGCTCAGAGAGCACCAAGGATCCCGCGGTTCAAAACTGAGCCACAAGTTTTCTCCTCTGTCAGTGCCTTTGTTTCTCTTGTGGAGTCCTTGGTGCTCTTCAGTTTCGTTTGCAGACATTTCATTACCCAACTAGATAGCATCATTGGTGTGAGTAAGTATTGGGTTTGCTCACTGTTTATATACAGTAGGTTCCATTGTCAGTTTTGCTGGGGGTGTGGTTTTCTGTTGGCAGTGTCTTGGTTATGGCATTGTTTTCTATCTTTCTCTTGTTGACTCCTACAGTGTTAGCTAAGAATTGGACAGGTTTGGCTTTTGATTTCTGCCCTGATTTCTGTTTGGGGTGTTTCTCCAGCTGTGAGTAACCTCTTCTCTTGTATTACTGTGTCTCTGCTATCTCTAACTCCTTGTGTAATGGAATATTTGGAGTGTTCCTGACGATTACACAAGCCGAGGATTTCCCCAACGGAGTAAGACACGTCCCAATTTTGGGCTCTTCTACTCTCCTGCATCTTCCCAGGACTGTCCTCTAAAGCAGAAAATGGGGTTCAGCTGGAAAAGTTTCTGACTTGATTCCCTGTCTGGGAAAGCAGAATATTATTCTGTAATTTTCCTTTGCCCAATCAGAAAGGCAGAGAGTTAAAATCTTGGGCTGCTTCTTCTCAAGGTCAACCTGTAGGACAGGGCTGGACTTTTCAAGAGAGTTAGAAAAAACATGTTCAGCGGAGTGAGGCTGCTTCTGTTTAAACAAACGTGTTGACACAACAGACATACTCGGGATCCACTGAGCCATGGGTTTATTGTATTAAGCCAATTTTCCTCATTCAGACAATGCACTGAACTCTACACTGATCTCACAGGCTAAAATATGGTTGTCTGGGTTTAGTGTGATGTGTCACATGAACGCAGCCGCTGTGATGGTAGGTCCTTGGTGCTCTCTGAGTTTGGTGTTTTCTTGCAAGCGTTTCATTACCCAAACTAGGTAACATTATCAGTGCTAAATGATTAGTGATGAGTGGTTACCTAGTTTGGGTAATGAAACATCTGCAAGAAAACAAGCAATCTCAGACAGCACCAAGGACCCCACAGTTCTCCTTCTCCTTCTCCTCCACAAACCCCACGCCCTTCTAGCACTGATGATGTTACCTAGTTTGGATAATGGAACGTCTGCAAGAAAACAACCCAGCTCAAAGAGCACTAAGGACCCTACAATCCTCCTTCTCCTTCTCCTTCTCCTTCTCCTTCTCCTTCTCCTTCTCCACAAACCCCACACCCTTCTAGCACTGATGATGTTACCTAGTTTGAGTAATGGAACGTCTGCAAGAAAACAACACAACTCAGAGAGCACTGAGGACCTCTCATTTCAATGCTGAGCTGGAACTATTTTGGATTTGCCTTTTTCTCTTGTCAATTACAACTATGGAATTTCTTTCTGGGCTCCCATTAAGTACTAATCAAGCCTGATCCATTTTACCTTATCAAGCCAGACAAGGTCAACTAGCTACTTCCACCCATCTGCTGAAATAAATAAGAATTCAGGGGATTCGAGATAAGCTTTAGAAACAGTTTTGAGGCCATCAAGAAACAGCGGATATTTTATTTGCATTTATTTATCCAATGAACATTACAAATTCGACTGAGCAAAATGAAAACAATTAAAATGTGACAGGGATGATAGGCACGTTAGTGCACTTAGGCACCTCCCCCTTAGATATGGGGAAAGGTCCAGAGAAGTTAAGTTAGAATTAAAACTGTGAAAGTTAGTAACTGAGACGACTGAATCAGGTAAAACATTCCAAACGCTGACAACTCTGTTACAAAAATCAAATTTGGATATAGAGAAGCAAGAAGAAGGAACGCGAGAACATGAAGGAACATACAGCTCAGTTCTGGGACAGAAGAAAGGGTAAGAAAGAACCTCAAAGTAGCTCTTCCTTGATTCTGTTTGGTATCAGACAGCCACAGGGAAACTCTGGTAGACTTTCAAGATTCTACCAGGCTTTCTAAATTCTTTTATCATTCCCTATAACAATAGAGTTTCAGTATTTGTTCTGTTGTCTGTCTCCTGACCTGGCCTACTTCAAAGGGCTGACGGGCCAGGCATACTGCCTGAATTTCGTAAATAATGGAAGGTTAGAGGCTGGTATGGGCTAATAATGAATGTTAGAAATGAAAACACAGCCATCCCACAGCTTTGAACCACTCTGCCTCCTAGAGCAGGCATAGACAATATTTTACAGCTGAGAGTGCAGGTTGAGGGATCCAAATTGGGGGTTTTATTATACCTAATCCAGTGCTTCTCAACCTTGGCGGCTTTAAGATGTGTGGACTTCAACTTGCGTGGCTGGCTGGGGAATTCTGGGAGTTGAGGTCCACAAATCTTAAAAGCCGCCAAAATTGAGAAACAGTGATTTAATCCATTTCCATAACCACCCATTTGAACAAGTTGCTGGGGGCAGTGAATAATATTACAAACAGAAATAAACAATGACATAGCAATTGCCTTCAGACGTGGGGCTTCATCGCTCAAGGTTTTTAAGAAGAGACTGGACAATCACATGTCTGAAATGATATAGGGGCTCCTGCCTGAGCAGGGGGCTGGACTAGAAGACCTCCAAGGTCCCTTCCAGCTCTATTCTGATTCTGATTCCCCAAATGAAAACAGTTAGCAGCCAAAAGAAATAGAATACAGAAATCATTAGCTACACAATGGGGCCCGGATTGAGTTTGAGGGAGGGGGAATTCTGTCAATCTTTTTTAAAAATGGCGACCTGCCTCTTTTTCAGATCAACCGACCGACTCTACCGTTTTGGTATGTTTTCTGCCTTCAACAGGGCAGGACGTGGGGCTGAACATTATAACAATCACAGGAAGGGTTCAGAGCTAGGAAGATCATCCTTTCATGGGAAGGTCTGTTCCTGAGTAAGCTTTTACTCACAAGGAGGTTTGATTGGATTCAGGTCCTGCATTTAGTAGATTCTGCCTTTGCCCCAGTAAAAATTCTGGCAGGCTGGGATCCTTTGTGATCTGCTTCGTAATCCATCAAGGAAATTTTGGAACTGAGGGGGTTAGTCAAGGACTACAGGCAGTGGTGGGATTCAGCCGGTTCGCACCACTTCAGCAGAACCGGTAGCTAATATTTTGTTGCCCAGGCCCAGAATGGACTTCTGGAAGCGGCATCCACACAGAGAACTAGTTGTTCACTTATTTGAATCCCACTACTACTCCTTCCTTCCTTCCTTCCTTCCTTCCTTCCTTCCTTCCTTCCTTCCTTCCTTCCTTCCTTCCTTCCTTCCTTCCCTCCCTCCCTCCCTCCCTCCCTCCTTCCTTCTTCCTTCCTTCCTTCCTTCCTTCCCTCCCTCCCTCCCTCCCTCCTTCCTTCCTTCCTTCTTCCTTCCTTCCCTCCCTCCCTCCCTCCCTCCCTCCTCCTTCCTTCCTTCCTTCCTTCTTTCCTTCCTTCCTTCCTTCCTTCCTTCCTTCCTTCCCTTCCCTCCTCCCTCCCTCCTCCCTCCTTTCCTTCCTCCTTCCTTCCTTCCTTCCTTCCTTCCTTCCTTCCTTCCTTCCTTCCCTTCCCTCCCTCCCTCCCTCCCTCCCTCCTTCCTTCCTTCCCTCCCTCCCTCACCCTCGTTTCCTTCCGCCTTCCATCCCTCCCTTCCTCCCTCCTTCCTTCCTTCCTTCCTTCCTTCCTTCCTTCCTTCCTCCCTCCCTCCCTCCTTCCTTCCTTCCTTCCTTCCTTCCTTCCTTCCTTCCTTCCTTCGTTGCGATTCAGCCACTTCCGGGAGCAGCATCCACACAAATAGGTTGTTCACCTATTTGAATCCTACCACTGACTACAGGTAGTCCCCAACTTACAAATGGTCGTTTAGTGATCATTTGAAGTTAACAATGGCGCTGAAAAAAGTGACTTAGGACCATGTTTCACACTTACGACCGTTGCAGCATCTCTGTGGTCACGTGATCAAAATTTGGGCGCTTGGCAATTGCAATGTATTTAGGACAGTTGCAGTGATCCAAGATCACCTGATCACTATTTGTAACTTTCCCAGCTGGCGTCCGACAGGCAGAGGGAAAACCCAGATTCGCTTAAGACTGAATGATTCATTTAATGACTGCAGTGAGGTTCCCTTAACAAGTGTGGCAAGAAAGGTCGTACAATGGGGGAAAACTCACTTATCAACTGTCTTGCTTAGCAATAGGAATTTTGGGCTCAGTTGTGGCTGTAAGTAAAGGACTTCCTGTACATTAGCATAGAACAGAACAGAATAGAATAGTTGGAAGGGACCTTGGAGGTCTTCTAGTCCAACCCCCTGCTCAGGCAGGAAACCCTACATCATTTCAGACAAATGGCTGTCCAGTCTCTTCTTAAAAACTTCCACTGCTGGAGCATTCACAACTTCTGGAGGCAGGTTGTTCCACTGGTGAATTGTTCTAACTGTTAGGACATTCTTTGTCTTTGCATTTTTTTTTAAATTGCCTGAATAAGTGCAGCAACTAAGAAGATTGGGTTTCTTATTTAGGGTGACCAGATTTCAGCTATAAAACCTGGAGATGACCTCCAGATGGTATAAAATTATATAACATGCAGATAGCCCAGGTTCGAATCTCAGAAGAGTAAGTTTGGCTGAAGAGAGTTAAAGGAACTCGAAATAGCTATACCATTCTCTCTTTATTCTTTGTTAGCAACCTAAAAAAATTATATATATATATATATATTTCCTGTCCTGCCATCTGCTATTTTTCTGAATTTAGGATAACCCAGATCTGATAGCCCTGCCATATTGAAATAGCAAAGGAGGATTCAGAGCTATCTGTTTATTAAACAAACCCCACTGCTAGTTAGAAAAAGAGAAAAGCCATCTTGAGGATAGCCTTTTTATCTGCCCAAACGCAGTTGGGGAATTCTGGGCGCTGAAGTCCACCCGTCTTAAAAGTTGCCAAGTTTGGAAAGGAGTGTCCTTACGCACGAGAGCAATATCCTCAAATCCCCAGCCTTTAAAATCCCTTTTCCTCCAAAATTTGCTCTTCTCCTTTATAATTTGCCCTTCATTAAGGACTTGGTTAATTAAAACTGTGGATGGTTCCTCTTCTACCCAGCCAGAAGGAAAAAAGCAACCTAAAGTGGAAGGGAGACTGCTGAATTGTTGTGAAAACTGCCGAGATGGCTCTTAGAGCTGACAGAAGCTATGGGGGAATCCGTGAATTCCTTTATCCTTCCTGCCTTTTAAGGCGTGCCCTTGACTCCTGCACGCCCAGTTTAACTGTTGCCCACAGCTATTTGCCTGCTTTTAAGCAAGGCCTCTGCTAGTTTGGACTTGTTGTGGGTTTGGAATTAGCCGCCCGACTGCCTTAGCATCAAAGCAAGGGACCGCGTGCTTTGGAAAGCTGCAGCCATCCCAGAATCCTCCTGATCAAAAACCTGGCCTGGTTGAAAGAAGAACGTTGTGGCCAAGCAAACAGGTGCCCACTTGGAGGGAGCTCTCGATGTGATGGGGGCTACGGAGGGAGTTTGGTCCAGGGGCCTTTAGACTCATAGACTCATGGTTTTGTCCCATTTTAAAACCTTTCTTGCCACAGTTGTGAAGTGACTCACTGCAGTTGTTAAGTCATTAAACAAATTCTATCAATACATGGAAACTAATCAAGGAGAGAAGCAACCTAGAACCAAGGAGAAACTTCCTATCCGTGAGAACAATCAACCAGTGGAAGAGCTTTGCTTTCAGAAGTTGTGGGGGCTCCAACACTGGAGGCTCTTAAGAAGAGACTGAAGAGCCATTTGTCTGGAATGGTCTAGGGCAGTGGTTCTCCACCTGTGGGTCGGGCCCCATTTGGGGTCGAACGACCATTTCACGGGGGTCGCCAAACAAGGCTGTCCGCCATTTTCCCCCCTTTTCTTTGGCCACGCCCCTGGCACCTGGTGATGTATATGTGGTTGGGGGTCACCACAACATGGGGAACTGTATTATGGGGTCACGGCATTAGAAAGGTTGAGAACCACTGGTGTAGGGTCTCCTGCTAGTGCAGGGGGTTGGACTAGAAGACCTCCAAAGTCCCTTCCAACTCTGTTATTCTGTTATTCTTTTATAGGGTTGGGAAGGACCTTGGAGGTCTTCTGGTCCAACCCCACATCCAAGGCGGGAGATCTTATTCCATCCCAGATAAATGGAAGTCCAATCTTTTCTTGAAGGTCTCCAACGATGGAGCACCCACCCACCCAATGAAGGGAAGTGGTCCCGTTGATTATTTGTTTTTCCTGTCAAGAATGCCCTCCATAGTTCCAGATTGGATCTCCCTCTTACAAAATTCCACTTGTTGCTTCTTGTCCTGCCCTCAGGTGCTGTGGAGAATAGATCAACATCCTCTTCCCCATGATAACTGTTTAACTACTGGAAGACTGTTATCAGATCAGCTCAAGCCTTTTCCTTGTTAGATTTCCCCATTGCTTTGCGGCTGACAAAGCAAAAAGTTCGTCATCACTGCCCTACACCATTTCTGACAGGTGGCAGTCCAGTCTCTTCTTGAACGCTTCCAGTGATGAAGCTCCCACAACTTCTGAAGGCAACTTCTGTTCCACTAGTTGATTGTTCTCACGGTCAGAAAATTTCTCCTTATTTCTAGGCTGAATCAGTTCCTTGTCTGGCCTTCAGTTGTTGCTAACCTGCGAGAGCCATTGCAACTTGTTGAATCCTTTGCAGAGAATGAATGATGCCCTCACAGAGCTACTGTCCCCAATCCTTGGATGGTGTTGAGCAAAAAAGAGAAACTGGGTCCTGTATGCAGGTGGCAGATCAAATCTTTAAGAACACGAACGACAGTTATCAAGATTCAGAACTGATAGCCAGGGAGGTTAACCATGGGTTAAGCAGTTGCCGTTCAATGGTGGATTTTCAGGACTTCTTCCATTTCAGAAACAGTATTAATCCTACAATACAACGAAGCATGATATTTTTTTTCTGTTTACGGTCTGATGTTAGCGTCTTTTTCCTTAGCAAGATGTCTATGGAGATTCTCAGTCCTCCAGGTCATGATTGTCCCAAAGGTAGTTTTTTCCCAAAAGCAACTAGAATTTCTTGTTTTGTTTTTTTCCTTCTTCTTGAAAACATTTTGCTTCTCATCCAAGAAGCTTCTCCAATTTGCTAAACGCTTAGCCAGAGTTTTAGCGGTTACCTCCCCACATTTTCCTACCGTCTCTTTAGCTCAAGGGGATGCCTATAAGGGGAGAAAGATCCAAAACGTCAAGTTGGCAGCCACGACAATCTAATTTAAGCCCCACCCCTTTTCACCTGTGTCATGTGCCTGGCAGAGGGAAAAAATGCACCTTTGATTATTCAGGTGCATCTACTGACTTTTGGGAGAACAGTAGATCCGTTTTCTTAGTGGGCTGCATTTCTGGAACCACTTTAGTGTTATCAGTCCATTTAAACTTCTCATTGTAGACAACATGGAACAAGCTTTGTTGGTCTGCATTCAAGATTTTCCTAGATGAAATTAGAGTTTGTAATATTCCAGATCTCAGATGCACCAATTTCCTCTGGATAGATCTATCAGTGGCTGAAGAGAGAGGGGGGGAGAGGGAGAGAAAGAGAAGGATGGAGGGAGAAGGTGAGAGAGAGAGGGAGAGGAGAGAGAGAGAGAGAGAGAGAGAGAGAGAGAGAGAGGGACAGAGGGAGGGAGAAAGACAGAAGGAGAGGGAGGGAGGGAGAGAGAGAGAAGGAGAGGGGAGAGGGGAAAGAGGGATGGAGGGAGGGAGAAGGAGAGGGACAGAGGGAGGGAGGGAGAGAGAGGGAGAGGGGGAGGGAAAAGGGGAGGGGAGGAGAGAGAGGGATGGAGGAGGGAGGGAGAGAGAGGAGAGGCAGAGAGAGAGGGAGAGAGGAAAGAGAGGGGACAGAGGGAGGGAGAGAGAGAGAGGAGAGGGAGGAGGGAGAGAGAGAGAAGGGGAGGGAAATGGAGGGAGGGAGAGAGAGGAGAGAGAGAGAAGAGAAAAGAGAGAGAGAGGAGAGAGAGAGGAATGAGAGAATGGAGGGAGGGAGAGGGAGAGAGGGAGAGGGAGAGAGAGAGAGAGAAAGGGACAGAGGGAGAGAGAGAAAGGGAGAGGGGAGAGAGGGAGGGAAAGAGGGAGGGAGGGAGAGGGACAGAGAGAGAGGGACAGAGGGAGGGAAAGAGAGGGGGAGGGAGAGAGGGAAATGGAGAGGGGGAGGGAGAGGGAGGGAGAGAAGAAGAAGAAGAAGAAGAAGAAGAAGAAGAAGAAGAAGAAGAAGAAGAAGAAGAAATTTTTAGAAAAGCCAAGAAAAATTCAAGCTTCCTTGAAGAATTTGAAGCGCTGGCAAGTTCGCATGGGGTTTCTTCCCCCAATATTATGCAACATCTCTGCCCCAGTGTGCAAGTACAGATAGTCCTCAACTTACAACAGTTCATTTAGTGACCATTCAAAGTTACAACGGCACTGAAAAAAAGTGTCCGATGACCATTTTTAGACACTTACGACCGCTGCAGCATCCCCAGGGCCATGTGATTTACATTCGGATACTTGATAGCTGACTCACATTTAGGATGGTTGCAGTGCCCCCGGGTCATGTGACCCCCTTTTGCAATCTTCTGACAATCAAAGTCAACTGGGGAAGCCAGATTCACTTAACAACTGCAGTGATTCCCTTAACAACTGGGGCAAGAAAGGTCTTAAAACGGGGCAAAACAAATGTCTCACTTAGCAAGAGAAATTTTGGGCTCAGTTGTGGTCGTAAGTCAAGAATTACCTGTTTGGGAGAAGTTATGGGAAAGTGACCACTGCACGGACGAATTTCATCGGGGTATAAATAAACGCCGTTTTTGAGCTGAAGGAGCCCAGAAATTTCACTCTCGTCTGGGCTGTCCAGAGGACCTGGAGGAAACAAAACAGTGAAAAAAAATGGAGTCAGATCCCTTTTCTTCAAAGTGCAGCGTCAACGAAGCCTAGCTGTTGTTCTGTTGTCTTGGGAAGCCAAGTTTCCCGAAGGGAGAAAAATCAGACTCGGTCCGGTTGAGTGGGTTGTGTCATGCTTTTTTTCATGCTTTATGGCAACGTTCCGTGGAAGGAAAAGCACTTCAAACGCACACAGGGGTGTGCCACAGAGGAGCCCTGCCAGTGCACAATCATATACACACAGCAGAGAGAGAGAGAGAGAGAGAGAGAGAGAAGGGGAAAAAAACCTCTGCTCCTGACTCACAACTCCTTCACAATCCCTGAGGGAAGGGAGTGATGTTTATTTTCCTTCTCAGGAACAGCTCTGACTTCAGGCTTCCGGGAGGTTAAAAAATAGATTTCTCCAGCCAAAAGCTGGAGTTTGTGCAGGGCTGGGGAGATTGTGGCTCCTGCTTGAAGCACTTGGAGCAAGCTCCTCAGGGGTTGGACTAGATGACCTACAAGGTCCCTTCCAACCTATCCCATCCCATCCCATCCCATCCCATCCTATTCTACTCTACTCTACTCTACTCTACTCTACTCTACTCTACTCTACTCTACTCTACTCTACTCTACTCTACTCTACTCTATTCTGTAATTCTATTCTTTCTCTATTCTGTTCCGTTCCGTTCCGTTCCCTTCTATTCTATTCTAAATTTGGAAAGGTATCTTAGATGGGACTTCTCTTTTTGGGGGGCTTGGAACAATTGGTTCTCACCATTCCCATCTACCCTACCCTACCCTACCCTACCCTACCCTACCCTACCCTACCCTACCCTACCCTACCCTACCCTACTCTATTCTATTCTATTCTATTCTATTCTATTCTATTCTATTCTATTCTATTCTATTCTTTGCCCCCCTTGGCAAATATATAATCCTCACCTTACAAAAGTTCATTTAGTGACCGTTCACAGTTATGATGACACTGAAAAATGTGACTTATGACCGTTTTTCACAGTTACAACCTTTGCAACATCCCCATGGTCACGTGATTAAAATTCAGATGCTTGGCAACTGGTTCATACTTATGACCGTCACTGTATCCCAAGGCCCTGTGATCTTCTTTTGCGACCTTCTGACAAGCCAAGTTAATAGGGAAGCCAGATTCACTTAACAAACTGGGTTACTAACTGATCAACTGCAGTTATTCTGCATTAACCACGGATCAGCCACACCTACGGCGGAATCTCATATTCAGGAAGGAGAAAGATTCAAGCTATAGACCCATTTCACAGAACCAAATGAAGTCAGGGTCAAATTGTGGGCTGAACCATTTCTGGCTGGGGGAGGACTCTAGAAAAACGGGCCCAGTTGGAAAGGGAGCAAACTATTGGAGAAGGGAGGGACCACAAAAGCCACATCTTCTGACACTGTGTAATATGCAAGAAAACTGATCGAACCATTCTTGAGAGACGGTTGCTCAGTTCTTTCATAAAAGCCTCCAGAGATGAAGAACCCAAAACAATCACTTAAATGTGCTGCAGCTGCCAAAATGGCCAACACAGTGCTGGGCTGCATTAACAGAGGGAGAGAATCAAGATCACATGAAGTATTAATACCACTCTACAATGCCTTGGTAAGGCCACACTTGGAATACGGCATCCAGTTTTGGTCACCACGATGTAAAAAAAATGCTGAGACTCTAGAAAGAGTACAGAGACGAGCAACAAAGATGATCAGGGGACTGGAGGCTAAAGCATATAAGGAACGGCTGCTGGAATTGGGTATGTCTAGTTTAGTGAAGAGAAGGATGAGGGGGGACGTGATAGCAGTGTTCCAATATCTCAGGGGCTGCCCCAAAGAAGAGGGAGTCAAGCTATTCTCCAAAGCGCCTGAAGGCAGGACAAGAAGCAACGGATGGAAACTAATCAAGGAGAGAAGCAACCTAGAACTAAGGAGAAACTTCCTGACAGCTAGAACAATTAACCAGTGGAACAACCTGCCTCCAGAAGCGGTGAATGCTCCAACACTGGAAGTTTTCAAGAAGAGACTGGACAGCCATTTGGCTGAAATGGGATAGGGTTTCCTGCCTGAGCAGGGGGTTGGACTACATGACCTCCAAGGTCCCTTCCAACTTTATTATTATTATCTAGGGTTAGACTGTCCCACTCACCTTAAGGTGTTGAGTTCCCCATCTCCATGAAAGCCAGATCGGATGTGGAAACTATTCAATCGGACCTTTACATAGAGACTACACAAGCATGGGTGTCTTCCCATGACACATCTCATTGTTAACCATGGTTTATATTATTGACCTGATTGTTCAGTGTTGTGCAGTGCATTGTAACGGTTGGACTTTGCACAACGCACTAGGCCAATGTTTCTCAATCTTTGTCAACGTTAAGATGTGTTGACTTATCTCCCAGATTTCCCCAGCCAAGTTCTGAAAACATGCTGAAATTAGATAATATCTATAGACAAATAGCCATACACAAACAAACATATGTATTTGTGCGTTCCCAAACACAGAAACATATGCATGTATTTGTGTTTCCAATATATATATGTTTATATATATATACATATGTTTTCTGAGGTTTTCGCGGGTGTTTTTATGTAGGTCTTTGGTTTTTCGGGTTTTCTCCCGTGTAAAATTGAAAGTGTCTTGGCGTCATCTTGGCTGAAAACACCAGCCTGAAGATGATGAATGGGACTTTGTCGAAACGTCGCCAAGACACTTCCAATTTTATGCGGGAGAAAACCCGAATAAACAAAGACCTACATATATATATATATATACACACATATATATACATATATATATATATATATATATATAATTTTTATTATTGAGCACTTTTATAGATTTAGTCAATTTATTTAAATTACATAGTTACCTAATTAAAGGAGGAGTAAAAATGCATTTTGTACGGATGTGTCAGCAACAATCTGAAATGGGAAAAGTTGTATACTGTCCTTTGTTAGACTTTGAACAACTGTTGCCTAAACCATTTGTTTGGGTTTTTTTTTTTCAGATTCCAGTAATTTCTCCTTTATCTTCTTGATATGGTCCTTTCACTTGTAAGATATCCAAGGAGCTGTGTTTTGACGGCCACAGAAAAGGTTATTTCCTAGAATGGAATTTTAAGAGACATTTTTCTGCCTGGGAAACAGCCAGTTTGGAGAAAGGAAAAAAATAATAATCACAGAATGACTGAAGATATTGAGAGAGAAACAGGAGGGCTGGCAGACAACTTGGTCTGCTCAGTACAAAGAGAGGTCACGATAACTAAAAAAATGTTTAAGGTTTGTTTTTTTATCTTGTCTGTAGAGGTCAACTGAATTCTGTCATTCTTAAGGACTCTGGTACATAATGTGTTATTATTATGTATTTAAACATAAAGACTATTCTTGCTAAACAAAACAAGAAAAACAACACAGGTAGTCCTCAACTTACAACAATTTGCTTAGTGACCGTTCTAAGTTACAAAGTGACTTATGACCATTTTTCACACTTATGACCATTGCAGACATCCCCAGGGTCATGTGATTTAAGATCCGGATACTTGACAACTGACTCATATTTATGATGGTCGCTGTGTGCCGAGGAATCAGGTGATCCTCTTCTGCCACTGTCTGACAAGCAAAGTCCACGGGGAAGCCAGATTCACTTAACAACTGGGTTACTCATTTAACAACTGTAGTGATTCACTGAACAAACGTGGCAGGCAAAGTCGTAAAATGGGACAAAACTCACTTAACAAATGTCTCATTTAGCAGCATACATTTTGGGCTTAGTTGCGGTCGTGTAGTTGAGGATTACTTGTACTGTGTTTTTCCTATTTAATGGTGAACATTGGGGTGAGGGCCAATAGAGAGCCTTTTGAGGGGAAACAGAACACATCCATTAATATTGCTAGAGAGAAAATAAGAGTTTGCAGAAATATTTCCCCTTTTGTCAAAGCTCCTGAAAGGTAATCACCAACTTTCAAAAACCACAAAAGGTATAATCTGGGAGAATCATTGTGGACCTGGCCCATTTTAAAAGCAAGTTGTGAACACTTTCACAAAATGGTGGCTGGTACTTTTTGAAACCGCTGTTTTTTATTAAAAAGTGAACTGGCGCTGAGGATTCTGTCTTGCTCCCAGCCCAGCCTCTTAGGGTCTGTTTTTCCCCTTTGGGTTTTTTTTTTTTTTTTTTGAGTAGGTGGGTCCACCTCCAAGCAAATCTCAGTAGCAACCACTCCTCACATTTATTTTTAAAGAATTGCTGCATGGAAGCATTTTGGGGAGTTAAAGAAGAGGCTGGCACTTTGAATGGCAGCATGCTTGTTTTCTGCTTTTAAAAATGCTAATAAAGACCGGCCATAGGTGTGGGGCTGGGGTGGGGATATAGAATTTGCTAGAAACCCAAGGAGTTGTCTACAAGAATATTGGCACCCACGGCTACCATCCCCACAGCTAGAAAAGTAACCAGAAGCTTGATAGATTATAGGCAGTTGCTACAAATATAATTGTCAGAAGCATCTTGCCAAGAGCTGTTTAATCTGGATTGCAAAACTCCAGTTGAACCAGTAGAGGGTTGCAAGGAGCAGGCATTTTATTAAGGTTCTCTTTGCTGCCCTCTTATGGTTCTCTTAAGTTTTACATCTTCTTGGAGCATCCTCTGTCAAGATGATATTTCAAGCATTCCCTCTTCCAGATGTGTCCTTTGAATGGAAATGAGAAGAGCAAGGGAAGGGCTGCCCTGGTTTTGCCCTGCCCCTGGACACCAACAATGATTAGAAATTAGAAACCTAAGCAGTTTCTTAGTGATGTTTGCAAAATAAACTGACAACCAATGGAGGTCAACCAACTCTTTTGTGGGGGTTTGTAGCCTACACCGAAGCATACATGAAATCATCCAAGCTGGGGTTGCATCACATAGCAGGTGAAAATGGAACTGTTTCTCCTCCTCCGAGGATTGGAAGGGACCTTGGAGGTCTTCTAGTCCAACCCCCTAATCAGACAGGACACCCTATACCATTTCGGACTAATGGATGCCCAGTCCCTTCTTAAAAACTTCCAGTGATGGAGCACCCACAACTTCTGAAGGCAAGCCGTTCCACAGGTCGATTGATCTCAATTACCTTTCATTTTTTTCTGTATTAAATTGGGAGTGATCTTGCACTTCTAAAAAAAAAAAAGCAACAACAACAACAACAAAAAAACCAGCACAAAAGGAGATTTCGGAAAAAAATATCTGCTCAGTCGCAAAATATTTGATTAATGGGCAGACAGTTCCCCTGGGTCTCCATTTCGGCTCCCGAGAGATTCTGCCTTGATTTGCAGAAATCAAACAGGTGAAACGGTGCTGCAGATAAGCATAATCTGTGGGTAAAGACTGCAGAAGGGAAAAAACTGCTCTTTCAGGTATAGGAGGAGGAGATTTTAAAACAGTTGACAATCCTGCTTTCCGAGCAGGAACGCGGGCTTCTCAATCATCAAGGAAAGTTCATGCACGCATGCCAAGCCTTCTGGGCTCGGCCCTTCTCACAAAAGGTGATTCTGCAAAAATCAGCTGCTTAGCTCTGGGTAGCAGGAAGACTACCTACACTGGTGAAGATCAAAGAATGTTAGTCTTCTTGGATCGTCTGCCTTTCAGATGTGGTGGATTTTGCTTCCCAGCTTCCCAACCGAACAGAATTTGGTGATGGTGAGATACACAGAATAACAGGGCTGGAAGGGACCTTGGGGGGTCTTCTAGTCCAACCCCCTCTCAGGCAGGAGACCATGTATCATTTCAGACACATGGTTGCCCAATCTCTTCTTACAAACCTCCAGTGAGGGAGCACCCACAGCTTCTGGAGGCAAGCGATTCCACTGATCAATTGTTCTCAGGAAATTTCTCTTTAATTCTAGCTTGGTTCTCTCCTTGATTAGTTTCCATCTATTGCTTCTTGTTCTGCTTTGGGATTTGAAATCTCACCCCGAGTAACTGGAAGAATATGCCAGAAAGTATAGTAAACTACAGGTAGTCCTCAACTTACAATTCACAACCCTTAGTTTAGACACCATTTGAAATAACAACAGCATTGAAAAAAGTGACAAACGGTCCTGAGTCCTGACACTTAACAATCTTTGCAGTCACGCGGTCAAAATTTGGGCGCTTGGCAACCGGCTTGTGTTGATGATGGTTGCATTGTGCCACATGACCACCATTTGCAACTTCCCAGCTGGTTTCCAACAAGCAAAGTCAATAAGGGAAACTAGATTTGCTTAACGACTGTGTGATTCATGCAACAACTACAGCTATTCATCTAACAACTGTCACAAAAAGTTAAAAAAAGTGGGCGCTTAGCAACCCCTAAGAAATTCAAGAACCATCTGTAATTCCACACTGCTGCCAAGATCATGGGCTGTGGAATCACTGGGGAATTGAGTTCAACTGGAAGGAGACTTTATGATCAAAGTGTTATTTTTAAATTTCAACAGTAGGTACTTAATAATCATTGGAAGAGTCACAAACCCACCACCGCTTCCCACAGTCCTAAGACCCGCTGCTCAAATGAGAATCTCCAGTCAAACTTTGGGTAAACCAGAACAGCACCTGTCAAGGCACCACCCTGCCATGGGTGTGAGTGGGGAGCAGATTAAGGCTTTTCCCCAGCTGTTGAAAGAAAATGGGGTTTGCATCTAATGCTCACCAACGTGCTTAGCCTGATCATGCAGGATTGTTTACAAAAAGATGATTTATTTCTTACAGGTCATCCTTGACTTACAGCCACAGTTGAGCCCAAAATTTCTGTCGATGAGACATTCGTTACGTGAATTTTGCCCCAATTTACAACCTTCCTTGCCACTTGTTGTTTCACAACATTTCTTGTTATGAAACGAAGCACTGCAGTTGTTAAATTAACAAAGAGGCTTGCAAAGTGACTCTGGCTTCCCCTTTGACTTTGCTTGCAAAAGGGGATCACATGACCTGGGACCCTGCAACGGTCATAAAAATGAGTCGGTTGCCAAGCATCTGAATTTTTAACATGTGACCCTGGGGATGCTGTGACGATTGTAAATGTGAAAAAAGTCATAACTCCCTTTTTTAAATGCCGTTGTAGCTATGAATAGATACTGCTTGATGGATCTTCATTCCCTAAAACAGTGGTTCTCAACCTGTGGGTCGGGACCCCATTTGGGGTCGAACGACCATTTCACGGGGGTCGCCAAACAATGCAGTCCGCCATTTTTCCCCCTTTTCCTTAGCTGTGCTACTCCCTTTTATTCTATTGGCTTTTGAAAGCCAATAGAATAGACTCTCTTGAATAAAGTCTAATTCTATTGGCTTTCAAAAGCCAATAGGAATTGTCCAGGCTGTCTTTGTCCTGTTGAGCCCACCAAAAGTCCCATTCTGCAAACGGTGCTGCACCAGTTGAGTAGTCCTCGACTTACGACCGGCTGAGTAGTCCTCAACTTATGACCGGTTGGGGGTCGCGGCATTAAAAAGGTTGAGAACCACTGCCCTACATAGTAGAGACGATCCTCAAAGGTTTAAATCAGTGCTCTTCACACTTGACAACTTTAAGATGTGTGGACTTTAATTCCCAGAATTCTTCAGCCAGCACACTTTTAGGTTCAGCTCCCAGAATTCGTGCCAGCTGGGGAATTGTGGGAGTTGAAACCAACACATCTTAAAAGTTGTCACATTTGAAACACACTGGCTTAAATGATATACTAGGATGTGTCAAGGACTCACACCTATCTTCTGGAAATCTTTTCCAAGCTGAGGTGGCGAACGCCTCTCTGTGTGTTCAAAATGTCTCTCTTAGCCACTAGCACAGTGGTTCTCAACCTGTGGGTCGGGACCCCATTTGGGGTCGAACGACCATTTCACGGGGGTCGCCAAACAATGCAGTCCACCATTTTTTCCCCCTTTTCCTTAGCTGTGCTACTCCCTTTTATTCTATGGGCTTTTGAAAGCCAATAGAATATACGCTCTTGAATAGAGTCTAATTCTATTGGCTTTCAAAAGCCAATAGGGATTGTCCAGGCTGTCTCTGCCCTGCTGAGCCCGCCAAAAGTCCCATTCTGCAAACGGTGCTGCACCAGTTGAGTAGTCCTCGACTTACGACCGGTTGGGGGTCGCGGTATTAAAAAGGTTGAGAACCACTGCACTAGCACATGGGTCCAACAGGTGATTTCGGAGGTGTGACCGATGGAAACTAAAGTTGGCAACACCCATCCCAAGGAAAGCATCACACACTTTTCCTAACTTTAAGGGATGACTGTTGATAGATTAGGAGGATTAGAAAATCAATAAATTTATAATAATAATAATAATAATAATAATAATAATAATAATAATAATAATAATAACAACAACAACAGTAATAATAATAATAATAATAATAATAATAATAATAATAATAATAATAATAATAGTAAAGAAAATCCCCTGGTTGGACTCCATTGAATGGTGACCTTGGAGAAAGACCACAGCACGCAGAACTGACATCAGAGAAAACCTAGATAAGAACTCGTGAGAGTGGGAAGTGAGAAGGGCTCCTGTTTTGATGTGCCCAAGGTCCTGGATTAATTTGGTGCAATGTTATCTTTCTTATTGGACTTCCCTGTTCATCCAAGTCAGTGTTGACAACTTTAAGAGGAGTAAACTCCAACTTTTGTGATTTACACAATAAGTACGGTAGGGGAAGATGTGTGTTAATTTCTGGCACAGGTGGTCCTCGATTTACAACAGTCCATTTGGCGACTGTTCAAAGTTACAGCTGCACTGAAAAAAAGTGACTTATGATTTTCACACTTATCACCGTCGCAGCGTACCCACGGTCACGTGATCGGAATTCAGACGCTTGGGCAGCCGACTCACATTTATGACGGTGGCAGCGTTCCCAGAGTCACGCAATCCCTTTTTGCGACCTGACAAGCAAAGTCAGTGGGGGGGGGGACAGATTCACTTAGCAACCGGGTTACTAAGAACTGCGGCGATTGATTTGGCAAGAAAGATTGCAAAATGGGACAAAAGTCACTTCACAATTGTCTCGCTTAGCAATGGAAATTTGGAGCTCCACCGTCATAAGTCGAGGGCTACCTGTACCAGGTTGTAATATTTGCACCCTGTGCTAAATCTGGTTACTTGTAACACTTTTTTTTCCTTCCCCTTCGTGGCTTGCAGGCCAGAAACGGTTGCATAAACGCATAAAACGCTTCCAGCCAACCTCCGTCGGGAACTTTCTGAAGCTAGGCGCTGAAGGCTTCCGCCATTGGAAAGCAGCTGCGATCCAGCTGCTTTCTCCAAACCTGCGATCCTAAAGGCTCAGGATAGGAGAAGCTGGGGAGGAGGTGGGGGTGGGTGGGCGGGAGCGAAGGCTCACAGGGTCATCTGGCGTCGCCCTCCCCTCGCCCGGCTGCGCTCTCCAAGGGCGCGCCCTCCCCTTTCGTCTCCCTGCGAGGTGCTTCCCCTTCACACGTGCGCTCGGCCCGCCTCCCATCTCCGCCCGAAGCTGGCGAGCAAAGCCGCGCCAGCAATCGCGCCACGCTTCCTCGTCCTGCCCGGCTGTCCCGGGGGCTCCCGCGACTGCCAGCCAGACCCCGCGACGCGCGTCACTCCGGCCCGGAACCAGCGCGGGGCGTCGTGGGGATGCGGGCGCGCGCCGCGTCGCGGGGGACAAAGTGGGAACGCGGCGGTGGCGGCGGTGGCGGCGGACACAGGCTGTAGAGCAAGAGAGGCGCTGGCCGCTCCCACCCAGCCACCCCACGCGCAACTTTCTTCGCCCGTGGAGAAGTGCCGAGCCCGGAGCTCGGCCAGCCGGAAAGTCGCTGCAGCTGGGGCGCAGCTGGAGCCGCCTGCCTGCCTGCCTGCCTGCCTGCCTGCCTGCCCGCCCGCCCCGGAGCGAGGGACCAGCCGGCGCCGGGCTTGCCCGAAAGCAGCCGCGCCGGACGGGACGGCGCGCGGTGGAGGAGCTGCGCCCGCTTCGCCCTGCAGGTAACCGGAGGGAGCCGGGCTGGGACTGACCGGGAAGGGGGGTGGTGGTTCGGGGGGGGGAGGCGAGGAAGGAGGGGGCTCCTCGCGGTCCGTGGGGGGGGCTCCAGTCGCTTAATCAAGTGGGGAAGTGGGCTCGGGGGGGGGGAGTCCGCGCAGTTGGCCAAGTTGGGTCAACTTGAACCTCGGCTAGTTCGGGCTGCTTGAGCGCGGCGGTGCAGGAGGCCGTGGGAACCCGGCCCGTTGGCTTCCCTTCCCCCGACTCTGGGTCCTGGGAAGCGTGGGAAAGCGCGCGGGGCTGGCTTTTTTTCGCTCCTAACCCGGGCGTCGTCGGGCTGCTTCCCTTTTGGCTTGTTGCTTCGGAAGAGGAGTCGCCGCCGCTGGGCCAAGAAAGGCGTTTGCCTGTTGGGTTTCCGCGCGTCGCCTCTTCGTTCAGGCCCCCGCTGGAAGGAGCGAGTTGAGACTCTCTGAAGGGCCCCGGCCCTGAGCCTCCGTGCTCCATCTGGACGTCGCCTTATTTATTTTTCTTCCGAGGGGCACCCAGTCAAGCCAAAGACCCCGGTGCTTTGTTAGAACTGTGGCGTTGTTGAATGGTTGCTGCTGTTGTGCCTGTGTGGAGTATTACTTGTGCAGTACAGGTAGTCCTCGACTTACGACCGTTCATTTAGTGACCGTTCCTAGTTAACAACGGCACTGAAAAAAATGTGTCTTATGACCGTTTTTTTTTCACACCGACGACTTTTGCAGCATCCCCCTGGTCACGTGATCAAAAAATTCAGATGCTTGGCCACTTATTTATGATGGTTTGCAGTGTCCTGGGATCGTGAGATCCCGTTTTGCAGCCTTCTGACAAACAAAGTCAATGGGGAAGCCAGATCCACTTAACAACTGGGTCACTAACTTATCAACTGCAGTGATTCACTTAGCAACTGGGGCAAGGAAAGTCATAAAATGGGGTAAAATCCACTTAACATCTGTGGCGAGAAAGGTGGTAAAATGGGGCAAAACTCACTCAACAAATGTCTACGTTAACAACAGACATTTTGGGCTCAATTGTGGTCGTAAGTCGAGGACTGCCTGTATTATGATGGTGAGGAGTGTTGGGGAAGGTCTCTCTTCCACTTGGCATCAGTGAGCCCCCAAAAAGTGGCTTTCTACAGTCCAGAGCAGTTTTTCAGCAACCTTAGCAACCTGCTGACTTAGGAATTCTGGGAGTTGAAGTCCACAAGTCTTAAAGTGGCCATGGTTGGGGACCCTGGTCTAGTGCATTATCTAACGTGGCCTTTCTGGATAAGTTTTGATCTGTTCCCTCCCCCAATCCCCTGTCCCGATGATCAGTGACTACAAGCAATTATCTTACATGGGGTGCATAATTTCTGGCCAATAGCTCCACTAGCTTTTAAATACGAATTCAAAATAGTTTTAATTTGTGAGTACAGTAAGCAGGATGAGCGTGAATTAGAATTTGGGTGGGGGGCCACTTGGGAATTTCGGGGCTAGACTGGGAATGTGGAAGAGCATGGCAAATCACTTCACTCCCCTGGCCAAGAAAATGGGATTGATGTTAAGTCAATAGGAATTGGACTCGGTTTAGGGGAATCTTTATTATTTAATCTATGCCAATGTTGAATTATTTTTTTTAAAAAAATATTTTGGTTGTTTATCATTGCCGGTAATAAAACGTTATTGCTTTTGCTTATGTAAAGGTTCAAAATCATCTCGGGACATGGGTTTGTTCTAGTAGAGACTTGAAAACGAGAATGCAAATCTTTTAATCACACCAAATATTTGCATGTTTAGGCAGAGTAGTTCCTGCTGTATTCAGCGGGACTTACTCTCATGTAAATGCGGAGAACTTGCAGCCTAAATAAAATGCTTAACATGAGTAAGGAGATACTTCCCTCCCAGGAAATCTCATTGTTGGAAAGGGCAGGATAGGGTCTTGGTAGGTCATCTTTTGCCATGTTATCGAAAGCAATTATTTTCAGACAGCAGGCGTGCATTTAATTAAAAATAGCCTTTCTCTAGCTTTCTGTTAGCTTATAAAAAAGAATGTCTTATCCCTCTAGAAAAGGGATCATACCGAAAACGAAGTGCATGTCCAGTAAACGTTGGTTGTTTAATTCATCTTTAACGCATAAGCCACAGTTGGTTGAGTTCTAAGCCAAAATAAAACATTATGCTTCCCTCTTGCAAGTTGCTTTGGAAGAGGAGTTGCTACTAACATTCAAACACATTTCAGATGAGTTGCTGCTCAGCCAAGAAAGAGTTGCCTGTTATGTCTCTGCATGTTGCCTCTTTGCTCCAAAGGGACAATTATGATTTAGTGGGTCAAATGAATCAGATCATAAGCACCTCCAATGCTCCCATCACACCATCAAGGTTGCCTTAGTTTCTTGAAGGGTGATTGGCTTTGGGTATGGACAAACACAATCTTTAAATCATATTTCATAAACCACAACGATCAAGTTCCCACAATGGTATAGGTTCTCCTGCTTGAGCAAGGGGCTGGACTAGAAGACCTCCAAGGTCCCTTCCAGCTCTATTCTATTCACAAGATACTGAAATCTTAACTTTAGGTTAACAAAACACAATGGCATGCTATACTACGTCCAACAAAATAAACCAGAAAATGCGCTGTGAAATTCCTACAAGGGTGTCACAAAGAGGAGAACCTTATTTTGAGTTAATACAGAACAAGCAACATAACAGAATAACAGAGTTGGAAGGGACCTTGGAGGTCTTCTAGTCCAGCCCCCTGCTCAAGCAAGAGACCTTAGAGTCTAGTCTACCCCCCTGCTCAAGCAGGAGACACTGGACCAGGAGCCCCCAACCCTTTGGGCATCAGGGACCAGTTCCGTGGACAAAGGTTTTTCCAAGGACTGAAGGGAGCGTGGTTTTGTGTGCTGCCTGCATCCCGCGGATGGGGCTTTGCTTGTTTGTGTGGACCAGTTTGTGGCATACCGCGGACCAGTGCTGGTCAACAGACCAGGGGTTGAGGACCCCTGCCCTAGACCTTTTCAGACAACTGTCTGTCCAGTCTCTTCTTAAAAGCCTCCAGTGATGGAGCACCCACCACTTCTGAAGGCAGGCTGTTCCACCTGTTAATTGTTCTGACTGTCAGGAAGTTTCTCCTTGTTTCTAAGTTGCTTCTCTCCTTGATTAGTTTCCATCCATTGTTTCTTGTCTTGCCTTCTGGGGCTTTGGAGAATAGGTTGTCTTTGTAGCAGCTCTTCAGATATTGGAAGACTGCTATCCCGTGACCCCTAGTCCTTCTTTTCACTAGACTAGACACACCCAATTCCTGAAACCCTTCTTCATATGTTTTGACCTCCAGCCCCCTAATCATGACATGAAGCCAAGTCTCTCCCAGTGCTTCCACTCCTACCAGGCCCTAGAAAGTAATAGGTGACCCAGGAGAAGTTAATTTATGGACATATCTTTGGATATTGGTGCATAGGATTAGATTCTTGGCATGATTTAAAGCCAATATTACAGCCAGTGTAGTCTAGTGCAGAGGTCCCCAACCTTTTGGGCACCGGGGACCGGTTCCATGGAGAGAGGTTTTTCTGTGGACCGGAGGGGCGTGGTTTTGTGTGCTGCCTGCATCCCACGGATGGGGCTGTGCGGACTGGTTGCTGGCTTGCCATGGCCCGGTACCAGTCCACGGACTAGGGGTTGAGGACCCCTGGCGTAGTGGTTAAGGCACAGGCCAGAAAGTGAGAGGCGGTGAGTTCTAGTCCTGCCTTAGACATGAAAGCCATCTAGGTGACCTTTGGCCAGTCACTCTTCCTCAGCCCAACCCACCTCATAAGGTTGTTATGGTGGGGAAAATAGGAGGAGGAAATTGTGTTGGGTAAGTTCCCTGCTTTGGGCTATTTGTAAAAAGAACAAAGGGGAGAAACAAATAAAATAAAATAAAGATAAATAGCCTCCATGTGTTACGTTCAAGTCTTTCATTAGCAACGAGTAGACAGCCGAGGTTATTTAGGACAGTTTCGTAGTGGTTTACTAAACGACCGTGCCAAAAATGGTCATAAAATCATAAAACTCACTTAAGCAACTCACTTAACAATGAATGTATTAGTCCCAATTGTGGGACTATCTGTACTATGGAGAGAGAGAATAACTGTTTAAAAAATATGTCCTATCCTGTTATTTCTGAGTTATCCTCCTCTGCTGATTGGCAGAGGGGAAAAAAAAATTTCCTCTGCAAATTAATTTCTCTTTTAGTTTTCCAGTTTTGGAGGTGATCTGAAACTATCATTAGTTTTCTTTCTTTTTTTTTTTTAAAAGGGAAACTTCTGAAATCCCTTTCTTTCTTTTTAAAATATGTTTTATTGATTTTTAACATAATCATCTTAATATTTGGTAAACAGTGTGTTGTCTGGGTTTATATTTAAAAAAACAATCAATAACAATTAATTTCTATAATTCTATAGTCCACATAATGGCTTTGCTTGATTTTTCTCTTCTTCCAATAATATTCTTTTTTGCCAACCTTAAATTAATACAGTTCTTATTATTTGAATAAATGACAATTAAATATAGACATTTTTCTAATGTTTCTGCAAATGATAACC
Organism: Crotalus tigris; assembly: GCF_016545835.1. Lineage (NCBI taxonomy): Eukaryota > Metazoa > Chordata > Lepidosauria > Squamata > Viperidae > Crotalus > Crotalus tigris. Next base: position 131,994 of record NW_024097235.1, read on the forward strand.
ACATCAATATAAAGCTTCTTTTCTAATTGATCATCTTGATTGCCTCATCATAGATCCTGTTTACAAAATTCTTACTTAAATTTCTTTTCCTCACAATATTCAAAACTTTCCCAAAATTAGTTACACTTAAGTATTTAAGTCTTTTTTTATACAAGCCATCCCAAAACTTTTACATTTCTCATACTTTAAAAGAAAGAAAAAAACCCCAGAGAAAGCATTTCTTTTATATAAACCATCCCAACATTTTTATATTTCTCATGTCAAAAAACAAAACAGAAAGAAAAAAAATACTATGTTACTTGAAGGGTTCATCCCTCTTAAACTAACCTTCAGTCTAAAATCTCTCTATTTCTTTAACCATATTCAAACAGATGTTTAATTTTTAAATATTCCCTCAGGTAAATCCCACTGTCTAATTTCTTAATTCTCATTTTAGCCTGTTCTTTTTTTTTTTTTTTGCCAAACATCTTTCCTGTTCAATATGCCTCGCTGAATCAAAGAGTCTTCCCATACTCTTGTAAACGTTGTTGCAGGTACAAAAGGCAAAACAGGTAAGATGTTTTTATAGGAAGGTTTTGCCATTTTGTATACGAATACCACTGAATTCCCTCCCTGATGAATTGTGGCCAGGATTGAGATAGGAAGCCAGGGAAAGCAAGGATTATCATCAGTAAATCATCAGTCCTAATGATATGCAAAGCAATCTGTGGCTGGATTTGCATACCAGGCTGACTTCATAATGTGGCTTGGCTGGTTTGGGTTCTAAGCCACGTGGGTTGTAAATGACAGTTTATGGCTTAGCGTTGTTTCTGAACCAGGTTCTGATGATTCCTCAGCAAACCATGGTTATGCCAACAAACAGTGCTGTGCATACCAAAACCTGTTTGGTGCACAGGTATTCCTTGACCTACAAACATAATTGAACCCAAAAAAGGCAGTTGTTAAGCAAATTATGTCCCATTTTATGATCTCTCTTGCCCCAGTTATTAAGTGAATTACTGCATTTGTTAAGTTAGTAACACAATTGTTGAGTGAATCTGGCTTCCCCATTGACTTCGCTTGCTAGAAGTTTGCAAAATGGAATCACATGACTCCAGGACGCTGCGACCGTCGTAAATATGGGTCAGATGCCAAGGGTCTGAATTTGGATCACGTGACCAGGGGGATGCTGCAAAAGTTGTAAGTGTGGAAAAACGGTCATAAGTCACTTTTTTCAGTGATGTTATAACTTCAAACGGTCACTAAACGAATGGTTATCAGTTGAGCATTATCTGCATCGTAGCTTTTGCAATTGGAAACCACTTGGGCCACAGATTGGGGTCAAAGACACCACAGATTAATGCAGGCGTGATTTCAGATCGGGCAAGTGAACTTGTGCTGAACTTATTTTATCTGAAATACTGTTTTGTTTGTATTGTTGTTCTTTTTTCTCCCCTGAGTTTGTATGACCCTGAGCCTGTTGGGCTTTTGTGAAGTTGTAAATACCTAGCCTGTGCAGTAATTTACTTCCTGAGGGGTCTTTGGTCAGTCTCTGAACTTGGTTTTTTTCTTTTTTTTCTTTTTTTCCTTTTTTTATATTAAAAGTTTTTTAAAAATTTACAATATAAACCCCTCCCACCCCTTCCCCCCCTCCCCCACTTCCCAGAGCTGATTACAGGGTAAAAAATAAACAAACATAATCTATCTAACATAAACCAACTATGCGATCAAACAAAACCATAACACACTTTAACTCCTTTTCAAAACAAATATTAACAAATTAAAACAAAAATAATAATATAATTAAAACTATTAATAATTATCTAACTTCTACACATATGCAAGATAATACTTATCAGTTTCTTGAAGACATTTCATCACCCAGCTAGATAGCATCAGTGCTATTTTTTTTACCTAGTTTGGATAATAAAACATCTTCAAGAAAACCGGCAAGCTCAGAGACCACCAAGGACCCCTCATTTCAACCCTGAGCTACAAATATTCTCTTTTATTGGCAGTTTACTCCCAGATAGTCTCTTCTGTTGATTAGAACAGAATTCCCCAGCCTGCATAAATTCTGAGAGTTGAAATCCAATACCTCTTCAAGTTGCCAAGTTTGAGAATAGCTGGGTTATGTCTTCCCCCTTTCTTCCTTCCTTATCTGCATCTCCTGCCTGGTGATGATAGAAGGTACTGATCTATCTGGAGGTGAAGCACATCATGTGGGATTGGATAATTCCATCCTTCCTTAGCTGCTGCTTCTCAGAAATGATGCTTCGTGGGATAAACGGGTTTTTCCTGTAAAAAGAAAATTTAGCTTGGCACGACGAAGGAAACAGAAGACGTTGCACAACGGATGGGGCAATGGAGAAACAGGTAGTCCTCCCTTAACAAATGGTCCCTCAGCATCTATTCAAAATTGAGATGGACCCCCAAAACAACATGACCTGATTCTGGAGTTTCTGCACGCACACACACACAACATCCCATTTTGGGCACTTGGCAACTGGCTCAACTTTTCAGCCAATTGAAGCATTCTGTGGTCATGTGGCCACGATTGACATGGATAGAGTTAACAACCGCCATATTCCCTGCAAAATTGGATTAGAATTAGCCATTTTGGATTTGAGATTGGCTTCTGACTTCCACTTTGGAAAAATCAGCTCAGTTCAATCCACCTTCTGAATTATAAGCTTGAGTGGATTTGATTCCTATTTCTGGTCTGAAAAAATAATAATAAACCACCCTATTCTTGTTTCTGAACCATCCCAAGAGATTCCTGGGTACCTGACTGGGCTCCTGGAATCAACTGGCTGTTCAATATGGAAAACTGATTCAGTTCAAAGTTTGAAACCTCTTGTCTTTAAATCTCTGAATCAGATCTTCCTGTAGTTCTACTGAATATGATGGAAATAGAATCCAAATCATTTAGGAAATGTTTGGGTGAAGATATTTACCTTACTGCTGTTAAAAAGAAAAGTCACCTTAGAAAAATGCCGAAATGATCTCACCACACATCAGGCCCCAAACCAAGAATGACATGTGGTGAATCTTCTAAGCTGAGTTCTTTATTGTTTTCACACCTATAGACCAGATCTTGCCAAACTAAAGACTCTCCTTTAATTTGCATCTACAATATACTCTGTGGACTATTAGAAAGGAACTATCTTCACCCTCTTTCTCTAACACATGATCTCTGGGCTGAGTTGTCCTTTTACTCCTCTGGACTAAATCCCCTTCCTCCTGGGGATCCACCTTCTCACTAGATTCCATCACACCACATTCTCTCGAGGACTCTTCTAACTGTGGGATAAAATGTTGTCATCCCTATTTTGCACTTAAGGACACTAGCATGATTGACCTAAGACAATCTTACCATCTGATGTCATCTAGATACAACTTGGAATGGATGCTTCCAGAATCAGAATAACAGAGTTGGAAGGAAGCTTGGAGGTCATCTAGTCCAACCCCTTGCTTAAGCAAGAGCCCCTATTGTACCATTCCAGACAAGTGGCTGTTCAGTTTCTTCTTAAAAGCCTCCAGTGATGGAACTTCTGAAGGCAAGCTGTTCCACTGGTTAGTTCTCACAGCCAGGAAATTTCTACTTAGTTCTCCTTGCTTAGAACATAGAATAACAGAGTCCTTGGAGGTCATATAGTCCAACCCCCTGCTTGAGCAGGAGAGTCTATACCATCTCAGACAAATGGCTGTCCAGTCTCTTCTTGAAAGCCCCCAGTGATGAGCACCCACCATTTCTGGAGGCAAGTTGTTCCATTGATTAATTCTTCTAACTGTTAGGAAATTTCTCCTTAGTTCTAGGTTGCTTCTTTCCTTGATTAGTTTTCATCCATTGCTTCTTGTCTTGCCTTCTGGGAAATAGGTTGACCCCTTCTTCTTTGTGGCAGCCCCTCAAATATTGGAAGACTGCTGTTATATCACCCATAGACCTTTTCACTTGACTAGACATACCCAATTCCTGCAACTGTTCCTCATATGTTTTCGCCTCCAGCCCCAAATAATTTTTGTTGCTCTTTTCTGCACTCTTTCCAGAGTCTCAACTGTGGCAACCAAAACTGGATGCAATATTCTAATTGTGGTCTTACCAAGGCTTTCTAAACCAGCACTAATACTTCACATGACTTGATTCTACCCCTCTGTTAATGCAACGTAGGATTGTGTTGGCTTTTTTGCTGCTGCTGCACACTGCTGGCTCATACTTAAGTGATTGTCCACTAGGACTCCAAGATCCCTTCCACACTTACTGCTATTAAACCAGGTTTCCCCTAAACTGTACTTGTATCCCCCAGGCAGAGGGTTAAGTTCTTCCCCCCCACCCACCCGTTTTGAAAGCCTTCTACAAGAGCAACATCCAAAGCCAACTCGGTTGGCTGAGCTGTCCGTTGTAGGACAGAAAGCTTTCGGTGGCTTAACTGTGCTTTCTGTTCAATGAGAAGCCAGCTTCCACTTCAGCGCTGCTCTATTGTCTTCTTCAGAGATCCACCCTACGTTTCATTCATCTCTGCATGGAAGGGCATCAGACTGAAACGTTCTAGCCAGCAAGTTGAGTAAGGCAACAACAATGACAGCAACAGCATCACAATGGGGCTTCGTAAATATGAACCTCTGGAATGGACTTTTTTGATCCCAAAGAGTAATGTTATTGGCCAGGAATGGTTACGGTTGGAAAAAGCTGAAAGGAAGGAGGGATAATATGTGGTAAACGTTGGAGAGACTGAAGATGACTCCGTTCATTTTTTTTTTTTTTGTCTAGTTGTGTCATAGATCTGGAGGGCTTTCTGTACCATGGCACAGAAAAGTCCTGATGGGCTAAAATCAGTGGTTAAATAAAATGGGACTGAAATTTAGCTTTGTCCCATAGAGAGCCTGGGAAAGGCCAGACTATTTGTATTTAATTTTACATTTGGTTTAGAACACTAATTTTGTTTTCATGATAGATAGGGGTGTTTTGACTAGAACTGAATTTCGCAATGTCAAGGTCTGGATTTTTAGAAGTGACAACTACTGTTTATTTACGATACCTGTAACTTCTGTTTTACCTAAGGGCTAAAGACTTTATACATAACATTCTCCCTTCGTTTTGTTCATCAAAAAATTCCAGATCTTTTTCAGGGAGGTGGAACTGCAAAATTATGACAGAGGATCTCAGTCCAAGATCCACGTCTGACTCATTACAAGAAGTCCTAGACTTAGTGACTGTTCAAAGTTACCACGGCACTGAAAAATGTGACTTACGACCATTTTTCATAGTTACGACGTTTGCAGCATCCCCATGATCAGGCGATCAAAATCCAGACCCTTGGCAACCTGTCCATATTCATGATGGCTGCAGTGTCCTGGGGAATCACGCGATTCCCTTTTGCAAGCTAGCAAGATCAATGGGGAACCCTGATTCACTTACTAATCAGATTACTAGCTTAACAATTGCAGTGATTCACTTAACAACTGTGGCAAGACAGGTCATAAAATGGGGCAAAACTCAATAAATGTCTCACTTAGCAACAGAAATGTTGGGCTCAATTGTGATCGTAAGTTGAGGACTTCCTGTATATTGCAACAGCTATTTTAACGCAGTCAATTGTATTACTATTATTATTATTATTTTTTAGAAAAGATAACTTTACTGACCTGGATCTGAATTAGGCACATATCACTCAACTGCACAAAAGCTTTGTTTGCAAAAATAATAATAATGCTACTAAAAAAAAAAACAGACAGAGTTGCATCATAGAGCAAGAATGCAGACATTAAAATAATACAATAATAATATTCCTGTCCTTAAAGAATTTGCTTTGATGTACAGCAACCACTCAAGTATGCTGAGATGGTTTCAAAAGATAACACATTCCGGGTATAGGTTCAAAAAGAAAACAAAATTTGGAGACGTTTGCATTTGTCTTCTCCTTTGGAGTGCCTTAATTGTTCTTAGCCTTGACTGTTGTTCGTGTATTATTTGACATGCCCCTTGAGGGAGTGTGAGAGAGAGATTGTGGTCCCCATCCTAACCTTCTCAGACCCTCCTCCAGACGGTCCAGATGGCTGAGCTGTGCAGCTGGGGACAGCTCCAACCTACAGGTAGGTAGTCCTTGACTTATAACCCACAGATGAGCCCAAAGTTTCCGTCGCTATGTGAGGCAGTCGTTAAGTGAATTTTGCCCCATTTTATCACCTTTCTTGCCACAGCTGTGAAGTAAAACTGCAGTTGTTAAGTGAATCTGGCTTCCCCCTTGACTTTGATTGTCAGAAGGTTGCAAAAGGGGATTGCACAACTTTGGGACCCAGCCACCGTCATGAATACGAGTCAGTTGCCAAGCATTTGAATTTTGATCACATGACCTCAGGGATGCTGCAACGGTCTTTTAACTGTGGAGAACGGTCATAAGTCGCTTTTTTCAGTGCTGTTGCAACTTTGAACGGTCAGCAGACAAACTGTTGTAAGTTGAGGACTATCTGTACTTAAATAATTTGGGTTTGGGCATGCAGGAAGAATCCTGAATGCAAGGGGTAGGGGGTTTCCACTCCCAGAATGGATACCACAGTATCCCTCAGCTTAAGACCACCGTTGGGAACAGAATTCCCGCTGCAAAGTGAGGCGGTTGCTAAGTGAGACCTGCCAATTTTACTTTGTTGTTAGTTGCGAAGTCATGTCCGACCCATCGTGACCCCATGGACAACGTTCCTCCAGGCCTTCCTGTCCTCTACCATCTTCTGGAGTCCATTTAAGCTCACGCCTCCTGCTTCAGGGACTCCATCCAGCCCCCTCATTCTCTGTCATCCCCTTCTTCTCTTGCCCTCCATCTTTCCCAGCATCAGGCTCTTCTCCAGTGAGTCCTTCCTTCTCATTCGGTGGCCAAAGTACTTGAGTTTCAACTTCAGGATCTGGCCTTCTAAAGAGCGGTCAGGGTTGATCTCCTCTAGGACTGATTTTATTACTTTTTTTGCTATGATTGTTAATAGAATCACAGTTGCTAAATGAATCATGCAATTCTTTTTTCCCCCCAATACTTTATTAATTTTTTATAGTGACAAATCCTTAATATTTTATCAGCAACATATTGTCTATGTTCCAATGTTTAGTTTACTAATATATGTTAAACTCCTTTCTCTCTACCTTGTTTTTCTAGACATTGATAAAATGTATCCCAAGTTCTAAAGTAATCTGAATCTTCTTTCTCTTTCATTGTTAGTGTCAGTCTGTCCATTTCTGCAAAGTCTAAAATTTTCTTAGTTATCTCTTCTTCCACTGGTAATTCTTTCATCCTTCCAATGTTGAGCAAATACAATTCTCGCTGCAGTTAATACATGTAACATTAAATATACCCATTCCTTCCCATAATTTCCTACAATTATCCCTAACAGAAATAATTCTGGCTTACAATCTGTGTGTTTTTAAGTCATTTTCTCTAACCATACATGTATTCTTGAACCAAAATCTTTTGGCTTTAGGGCAGTGGTTCTCAACCTGTGGACTCTTGAATAGAGTCTAATTCTATTGGCTTTCAAAAGCCAATAGGAATTGTCCAGGCTGTCTCTGCCCTGCTGAGCCCGCCAAAAGTCCCATTCTGCAAATGGTGCTGCACCAGTTGAGTAGTCCTCGACTTACGACCGGTTGAGTAGTCCTCGACTTATGACTGGTTGGGGGTCGCGGCATTAAAAAGGTTGAGAACCACTGCTTTAGGGCATGTCCACCAAAGATGATGGTATGTGAGTCATGCCGTCCTTAAATAAACCCAGGTTCCCCCTTTCTGGGAAGCCATCTTGGAAGGCCGTAAATGGGGATCACATGACTGCGGGACGATGCAACCGTGATAAATCCACACTGGTTGCCAAGTCCCTGAATTCCTATCTCGTAATCATGGAGATGCTACAATCGACGTAAATGCGAGAACTGGTCATGAGTCAGCACTTTTTTCAGTGCTGTTGTGACCACAAATGGTTGCTAAACGAAGGATTGTGGGTCAAGGACTACCTGCATGGGAGCCTTGTTGCATCACAAAATGGCAGCCGGGATGATCATGGCCAAACACTATCTTATCAATATTCTGTTTTTATTTCAGATCCTACACTTCATCTTTTCTTGGTACAATTTTTTTATTAGTTTATAATGCAGCGTACAAAGAAAATACAAAAGGAACTAGTAGGGAACTTAGGAAAGGGAGAAGTGAAAAGGAAAGTGGGGGAAAGCAAGAGGGAAAAGGAAAAAAAAAAGACATTGAGTTCCAACTCCCTTTGGGGCAGTAGAATATTAACATCAAACCCCACTGTTTACTTTTACATAATAGTCTAAAACAGTGGTTCTCAACCTTTCTAATGCCGCGACCCCATAATACAGTTCCCCATGTTGTGGTGACCCCCAACCACTTATACATCACTGGGTGCCAGGGGCATGGCCAAAGAAAAGGGGGGAAAAATGGCGGACAGCCTTGTTTGGCGACCCCCGTGAAATGGTCATTTGACCCCAAATGGGGTCCCGACCCACAGGTTGAGAACCACTGGTCTAAAAAACTAGCCATTTCAATAACAACAGATCTGTCCAATTGGTAAAACCCAAAATCAAGGTTTCATTTTTTTCCACCTCAAGCACGAAGTCCGGAAGTGGTTTCCACCTAGAAGTAAAAGTATTTGTGTGTGTTTTTTTCTTTAACCAAAACAGTCAATTTAGCCATCTCTAGTTCCATCAGTTTTTGCAGCCATTCATGCATTGTGGGAATCCAGGTGACCTTCCATTTCTGTGCGTAGAGTACTCTTGCTGCCGTCAAAATATATAACATCACATTTCCAATTCCCCCCCCCCCAAGTCTTTGTCCATTAATCCCTATCCTTCATCTTTTAACTCAGTGGAACCTTCTGGGGTCTGTGGGCATCACTCTTAATCAAGGGCGGGCATCTTCAAAGAACCCTTTTGCAAAGAGTTGGGGAACAGCATTGATGCAATGCATTATGTCTCTGACTTGAAGTGTCTTTGGAAAGATTTTTTTTTTTTACAATGGAGGCATATTTATTTTAGAACTTATAATGCCATATTTGGGTGAGTGCCATCCATTCTTAGCAATTGCACTTAAAGGGGGTTGCAACAGAAAGTCTGTTTGTGCTGGGCTGGATTTCTCTTTAGACATTAATGTGATGTTGGATTAGTGTTCCCCAATCTTGGCAAATTTTAAGATGTGTGGACTTCAACTCTCTGAATTCTGAGAACTGAAGTTCAGACATCTTAAAGCAGGGATCTCCAAACTTGGCCCTTTTATGACTTGTGGACTTCAACTCCCAGAATTCCTCAGCCAGCATATCCAAGATTGAGAAACACAGTGTTAGATGCTGGTTCTTTCCTTTCCTAGTAGAATTTTGGGAGAAATGCCAGACAAAGCAGGAAATCTCTCGGATACCCAGTGAGGAATTTGGGGCATGTCAATGGCCGCTGGCACCAGGCTGCCTCCTGTGCAGTCCTCCCCCACCCTGGATAGCATGTGTGAATTCCCCCCAGCTCCTTGCTTGTTTGGTCTTGCAGCAAATGGCTCGTTTTGTCTGGATCTCTGGATGGTTTTGTTCTGTGTTGTTGTGAAAACAATGGAAGGAAGCCACCTGTCTATAGTTAGGATTCAAGGAGAAAGGAAAACAGATACTGGGTGATTGGTTTTTAGCTGTTGGACCAACTGGTGTCCTAAACGGAGAGCAAATGGAAGAGAGGGTGAAGAATGAAGGTGAGTATCTGAGATCCAGATTGGGAAAATTGCATGTGCAATTGGAAAACGTGTGAGGACTCTTGTATCTATGGGATAAAATGTTGTCGTCCCTATTTTATATAAGGACACTAGCATGGTTGACCTAAGAGAATCTTACCATCTGAGATCCTCTAGATCAGGGGTCCCAAACCCCCAGTCTGTGGACCAGTACTGGGCCGCGGCATGCCAGCAACTGGTCCACACAAACAAGCAAAGCCCCAGGATGCAGGCAGCACACAAAACCACGTGCTCTCCGGTCCACGGAAAAACCTCTTTCCATGGAACCAGTCTTTGGGGCCCAAAAGGTTTGGGACCTCTGCTATAGATAGAATGTGGAATGGATGCTCCCAGGATTGGAAGAATAGAGTTGGAAGGGACGTTGGAAGTCTTCTAGTCCAGGCCTTTTCAACCAGTGGTACGGGTACCACCTGTGGTACATTGGCACCTGGCAGGTGGTACATGACCATCCTAGAAAAGTGGTAGCGGGGGAGGGGAATGAGCTGAACTAGTGGCAGCACCACACAAGACTGAGCGAGAGATGGCTGGAGCTGCAGGGCTGTCAGGGCTCAGCGGAAGCACCAGGATCAGCGACAGGCTCCAGCTGGAGCTTGGCGCTGATCTTTTTTTTTTTTTTTTTATTGAAATTTTTCAAAAGTTTTACAAATAAAAATCCACCCCCCCCTCCCCAACCACCCCACTCCCCCCCCGACTTCCCAGAACTGAATATAGGATTATTTAACAAATATTTTAAAAATAACATTTGCAATTTATAAAATAATTAATAATAATAATAAAAATCACAGTAATAATATATATAGAAATAATATACATAACATAAACTTTAAAATGAATAATATATACTAAAAAAGAAAAAAAAATAAAAAATAAAAAGAGAAGAGAGAGAGAGAGAAAGAAGAAAGAAGAAAGTAGACGAAAAATAAAGCATATATATATATAAAAAAAAAAATATATGAATAATAATACATTAAAAATGTATATATATAAAAAAGAAAAAGAAGAAAGAAAGAAAGAAAAAACAATCATTACAAATTATAAAAAGGCTAAATAATATTTTTCCATATCCAAATTATGTTGTATAAAATTTATCCATTTTTCCCATACCGCAAAAAATTTTTCTTGAGATTGCTCCTTTAAGAAAGCCGAAATCTTTGCCATTTCTGCCAAATACGAAACTTTATGAAACCATTCTTGTAAAGTAGGCAAAGATTCCTTCTTCCAATATTGTCCTATTAACAACCTAGCGGCTGTAATCAAATTTAACATCAATATAACCTCCTTAGCATCACAGTCAATAACAATACCTAGTAAAAATAATTGCGGAGTAAATTTTACCCTTCTTTTAAAAATTCTTTGAATATTCCACCATATCTTAATCCAAAAAGCTTTTATATGCTTACACGTCCACCAAATATGGTAATAGGTAGCATCCAAATATCCACATCTCCAGCATTTCGGCTGTAGATTAGGGTACATAATGGACATTTTCTTTGGGTCAAGGTGCCATCTATAAAACATCTTATAAAAATTCTCTCTTAAATTTTGCGCTTGTGTGAATTTAACATTTCTTATCCAAATAAGTTCCCAAGTATCCATTGAAATCGTTTCACCAATATTCTGTGCCCATTTAATCATACAATCTTTAACTAGTTCAAGTTCTGAATCTAATTCCACTAAAACCCCATAAACTCTCTTAATATGGGTTGGCCTTTGATCTCTTACTTGTTTTAAAAAAATTCCATCTTCTCTAAGCCAGCCCATTTTACAATCCATCTTCCATCTATCCACTATTTGTCTATATTGGAACCATGAATAAGTTAAGTTTTCATGTGTTAATTCTTCCAAAGATTTTAACTGCCAGTCTTGGCCATCCCATCTTAATAACTGTACGTAAGAGACCTTGTCCATATTTACCCCTTTCCTTATACCTTCTATGGCATGCCGAGGTATAGCCCATAATGGTATTTTGAAGTCACTTTTATAATACTTTCTCCACACTCTTAGCAAAGAGTTTCTTATAATATGAGACTTAAAAACCCAATCCACTTTTTTATTAAATATTAAATAGGCATGCCATCCAAAAAATAGGTCCCAGCCTTCCAAATGAAGTATTTCTGTATTTGTTAAATTCACCCAATCGCTAATCAATGTCAATACTACAGCATCATAATACAATTTCATATTTGGTACCTTGAGTCCACCTCTCTCACGAAAATCTTGCATTATTTTAAGTTTCACCCTTGGTTTTTTCCCTGCCCAAACAAATTTATTAATACCTTTTTGCCATTCATCTAAATTACGTTCGTTCTTTAAGATAGGTAACATTTGGAACAAAAAAATAAACTTTGGCAGGACATTCATTTTAATAACTGCAATTCTGCCCATAAGGGATAACTGTAAATTATTCCAGTTTTTTAAATCCTTCTGTACCTCCATCCACAGCTTTTCATAATTATTTTTATACAATTTTACATTAGAAGCAGATAATGTAACCCCCAAATATTTTACCTTATCAACAATTTCAAAGTCTGTTAAGTTAACTAGAGCCTGTTTATCACCATTAGTCATGTTTTTAGCTAATATTTTGGTCTTATTATTATTAATTTTAAAGCCAGAAACACGTCCATATTGTTGAATCAATTGTAATAATTTCACCACCGAAGAAACAGGTTGAGACAAAGTAACAACCAAGTCATCTGCAAAGGCTCTTAATTTATATTCTTTTTTATTAATTTCTATTCCTTTTATTTCTTGAGACTCCCGAATTTTAATCAACAAAATTTCCAGTGTTAAGACAAACAATAACGGAGACAACGGGCATCCCTGTCTTGTTCCTTTTTCTATTACAAAAGCCTCTGACAAACCCCCATTTACAATAATTTGAGCAGTCTGTTTTTGATATATATTGGATAATACTTGTAATATATTTTGTCCAAAATTCATCTCCTTGATTAAACACAGCATAAACTGCCAATTCACTTGATCAAAGGCTTTTTCAGCATCCAAAAATATCAAGCCTGCAGAGACTTGGTTATTCTTTTCTAAATACTCTAATAAATTAATAATTTGTCTAACGTTATTCTTCATATACCTTCCAGTTATAAAACCCGATTGATCCCTATGTATAAACTGCTGCAAGATCCCCATAAGCCTGTTAGCTAAAATTTTTGCAAAAATTTTATAATCCACATTTAAAAGAGATATAGGCCTATAATTTTTAGGCAAAGTAAGATCTTGACTATCTTTTGGAATCAATGATATAAATGCATTACGCCAGGATGGAGGGATCTCTAACCCCTGTAATAAATTATTAAACAGTTCACACAACGGTTGGATCATCTCTTCTACTAAAGCTTTATAATAAATAGATGTCAACCCATCCGTACCCGGCGCTTTGCCCAATTTCAATTGTTTAATAGCTGTAACAATTTCTTCCTTAGTAATTAAACCGTTAATCTTTTTTTCCTGATCTTCTGTTAATTTAGGAAAGTTGACTTTGCCTAAATAATTATTTATATCTGTAATTTGAATATTGGTACCCTTATATAATTTTTGATAGTATTCTAAAAAAGATTTCTTAATCAATTCTTTCTGATAAACCAATTTACCATTATAATTTATTTTATCTATATTCCTCTGTTTCTGTTTTTTTCTTAACTGATAAGCCAACCATCTCCCTGGTTTATTAGCATTACAAAATGTATTTTGTTTCATAAATAGCAAATTAGTTGCAGCTTGATCAGCCATCAGCATGTTAAATTGTGTTTTTAACAATTTTAAAGCTCCTTTAATCTTTTCATCTAAGGGATTTGAAATTAAAAGTTTCTCTTTTAATTTAATCTCCTCTTCCAAGTCTTTCCGTTTCTGAATCTGTTTCTGTCTATGCAAATTATTCATTTTTATCAAAATACCACGCATAAAAGCTTTACTTGCATCCCAGACCATTGACAATGATGTTCCCTTGTTCATATTTAAAGTAAAATATTCCTTTAAACATTCCTTTAATTTATGAACATTTTTTTCTTGTTTAAATAAATTCTCATTCACCCTCCAGGATCTCCTATCTTCCTTCTCTACAAACAGTTCCATCCAAACTGGACTATGATCGGACAATGTCCTAGAAAAAATTTTTACATTCTTCACCCTGTTGTATAAATCTGTTGTGATCAAAAAGAAATCAATTCTTGAGAAAGATTGGTGTCTATCTGAGAAAAACGTAAAATCCTTTTCTTCTTGATTACGTTCACGCCAATAGTCTCTCAATTCCCAATCTTCTTTCATGTCAAAAAAGGCTTTAGGTAATTTAGCCTGTTTAAAAAAGGTAGAAGAGCCTTTTTTGTCCATTTGTATATCTAAGACACCATTCCAGTCTCCCATTAAAATCACGGATCTATAGTCCAACAAAGTTATTTTCTGATGTAGTAACCTATAAAATTGCTCCTGTTGCTGGTTTGGTGCATACAACCCCACAATAAGAATTTTCTTGCCATATAAACCAAGTTCAAGCATAACATATCTTCCATAAGGATCTGATTCTAACAAGGTAGCAGATAAATTCTGTTTAACATAGATTACCACACCCCCTTTCTTCCCAGGGGCGGGAGATACAAAATGAGATCCCAAGCGAGGATTATTTAAATATTTTTGATCTTTAGCTGTAATATGAGTTTCTTGCAAGCAAATAATATCATTGTTGTGTTGTTTCAAATAGTGGTAAATTTTTTTTCTCTTTTGAGGAATGTTTAATCCATTAACATTCCAGGACAGGAGCTTTGCCATCTCCCTTGGCCTTCAGCCTGGAGAAGATCCGCTCAAATTCTGCTGCTGATGAATATGTAGCAGAGCTTTTGGGTCTTGCTCCTCCCACCGGCACTGAAGCAATTTGCTGAGTAGATTCTTCAATTTCTTTTTCTTTTTCTTTTTTCTGTTGTTCTTTTTCTTTACGTTTATGTGCTGCACGGGTCATTCTCTGTTCTTTAACCTCTGGTTGAGACATCCATACCACCTGTCCAGCAGTCATCATCCCTGTACCTTCAGATTTCTGTTCCATCTCTTTGTCACTCAAGACTTTATGCATCATGGGCAAAGGAGAGCCTGCTCCCAGGACCGTTTTATAAAATTCCTTAGCTTTAGCAACTGTATTAAGTCTATAACGTGTCCCCGCATGGCTCAAAACAATGCCCATCGGAATCTCCCATCTAAATGGCATTTGTCTTGCTTTAAGTTCATTTACTAAAAAAGCAAAATCTTTTCTGCTTCTTAAAATTTTAGGTGGAATTTCCTTTAAAATAATAATATCTTGGGCAGCAATCTGAAATCTTTTATTATAAAAAGTTTGTAGAATCTGATTTCGCAAAGACTTCTTAGCAAAATATATCACCACATCTCTAGGCAAATTCCTCTGTTTTGCAATCCAAGAATTAACTCTATAAATTCTTTCCACATCCCCACGTAACTCTTCTTTATCAATATTCAAAATAACAGCCAAGTCATTAATCACCATTTCCATCAAATCTTGAGTTTTATCTTCTTTCAGACCCCTTATTCTCAAAGCATATTCCATCTGTCTATACTGGAACATAAGAATATCATCTTGTGAAGTCTCCACTTTTTTCTCCATATCTTGAAATTTATAATCCAAAAGTTCAACTGTTTCTTCAATTTCCTCTACTCTGGAGTCCAGCTTCACAACCACTGAGGCCATTCCAGATAGAGCTAGAAGTATATCATCCCTCAAAATAGCATTATTCTGTTCTAAAAGCTCCTTCAACTCTTTCTTCATTTCCTCCTTAGTTTCAGATTTATTCTGATCCAAAAGTTGTTTCATTTCCTCCCTAAACTGTGAGACAGCACTTACCATTATTTCTTTAATGTCTTGTGCTGATGTGCCAGATGGGGGAGGTGAAGGTGGAGTAGATTTAGGTTGCTGCACTGAGGGTATTATTTTAAGTTGTTGTTGCACAGTAGAAGTAGCAGGAGAAGAAGTTACTTTAGAAGCTGCAGTAGCTGGTTGTCGTTTTGAAGCCATTTTAATTTATCTTCCTTTCTTCTTAAAAATACCAATAAAAATAAGTAATCCAAAAAAAAATTAAAAATAAGATAAAATAGAATAAGATAAGATCAATCTAAAAGTCCCCAAGAATAAAAAAGTAAAAAAAGTAAAAAAAAAGCAATATTAAACAACAATTCAGCCGATCCGTCTTTTAAAGGAAAAAAAAACTTTCAAAACGCCATTTTACTTTCACTCTCACTTTTCCGCCCAAAAAAAAAAGAGAAAGCTCAAAAAAATAAAAAAAAATCAGCAGATACTAAATAAACTAAATAAACTAAAAAAAATAAAATAAAGCTAAACTATAAATAAAATCCTTTAAACAGTTCTGTCCGGTTTAAGATTACTCACGGTTTCTTTAAGTACGGAGATGGTAGCGGCGTCTCGCTTTGTTTCCGAAGAAACAAAGACAGCTGAGAGGCGGAGAAGGCAATGAACTCCGAGGGAACCCTCTTTCTACCCCCCTAAAAATAAAAATCCAGGGAGAGTTAAGAGGTTCTACCTCTATTCATGCGATCTCTACCCCTTCCCTTCGCCCGGGAAGGGGATTGCGAGCCGCGGGCCAGCTGATAAACGCTGTGCTCCGCGGATCTGACACCTTCTCAGGAGGACGGCTACAAAGTAGCCGCCATCTCCACCGCTTTGACCACCGGAAGTCCGAGCTTGGCGCTGATCTTGACGCTTTTGCTGAGCCCAGAAGAAGTGCCGATCAGCTGGAATGTTG
Source organism: Crotalus tigris (assembly GCF_016545835.1). Lineage (NCBI taxonomy): Eukaryota > Metazoa > Chordata > Lepidosauria > Squamata > Viperidae > Crotalus > Crotalus tigris. The sequence goes on from NW_024097235.1 coordinate 148,501, forward strand.
CAGCATCTCCAGTTTCATATTTATGATGGTCACAGTGTCCCAGGGTCATATGAAGTGACCAAAACCTGCTGCAACCACCCAGCAGATGGGGGGAATAGAAACCAAACACCCCCTCACCCCACCCCCGCTGCCAATCCTCAACAGAAATGCTCACAACAATGAAAACCTCAGACGGGAGGAAGAGCGCCACCGGGCAGGCAGGCAGGTGTCTTGCTTGGCTGTGGCTTGAGGGACACTTTTTTCAGTGCCATTGTAACTTCAAACAGTCACTAAGCGAACTGTTGTAAGGACCTGTACTTTATCACTTTTTTCCTTTTTTTTTTTTTGGTCATCAAGTTTTTGACACCTTGCTAGGCGACTGGTAGTACTCGGATGTTGCCATATCCTAAAAGTGGTACAATGGGTGAAAAGATTGAAAAGCCCTGCCCTATACCATTCCAGACAAATGGCTGTCCAGTTTCTTCTTAAAAACTTCCAGTGTTGGAGCACCCACAACTTCTGGAGGCAAGTCGTTCCACTGGTCAATTGTTTCCACTGTTGGGAAAACACATCTCAAAAATGCTATATTTCAAGGGAATTCTATTTTAACTAAATTAATACTATATTTCACCAACATGGGGACAGTTTTTTTTTCTGAATATGACTTTTTGGTTTTAATTTCCTCCAAGAAATCCCCCCCCCCCAACCTTTGGAGAAATGTCAAAGAAAGATCCCACCTACAACTAAGGGGAAATCTCTTGACAGTCAGAACAATCAACCAGTGGAACAGCTTTGCCTTCAGAAGTTGTGGTTGCTCCATCACTGGAGGCTTTTGAGAAGAGTTTGGATACTCATCTGTCCAGAATTGTATAGGGTCACCTGCTTGGGTGGTGGGTTGGACTAGTTGACCTTTAAGGTACCTTCCATCTCTGTTATTTACTATTGTGTAAGTACTTTGTCAAAATCATAAATTGCACAAGGAAAGGACGCGACGCCTAGTTTTTTTCACACTTCAACTAAGCCAACGTGCCTTGTCAGTTTGGGCTAAGAATGCTGGGTAGGTGCTAATTTAAATTATGACTTTTCATTTACACATGAAGAACAACAATCCTACTGTGTCAGCGTGTGATGTAACGTCGTATAACGCGAGAGCTCTGAAAATAGCTCGGTCGCAATTCAACAGAAATTATCATATATACAAGCAAAGCATCAGAGTTTGGCATTTCTGTCTGAAGGGCTCAGCCCTACAAGCACTGGCTTTCAGTTTTGCTCTACAGTGGAGAATTTCCATTTGATGTAGGGAAGGGTCAGAAATTATCCATCTGCTATGGACGCCGCAGATTTTGATAGAGGAAAATGGAAAGGCACGTGGGTAAATGGGATTCTTTAGAAAAGAACGTCTTTAAATGCTGACTTAGGTTTTCAAAAGCAGCAGGTGAAAATAGAGGCGGAAACTTCCAGAGGACACAGCTTCCTGCAGGGGGATTTTCCGGATTATGCCTTTTTCCTTTGAAGGTTTATGATAAACATCTATTTTGGGCAACTTTGTAGGAAGCTGACTTCCTAAGCTGGCCAGGGTTAGATCACCTTCTAGGCCAGGGGTATCCAACCTTGGCAATTTTAAGACCTGTGGACTTCAACTCCCAGAATTCTCCAGCCAGCCATGCTAGCTGGCTGGGGAATTCTGGGAGTTGAAGTCCACTGGTCTTAAAAGCTACCGAGATTGGACACCCGTGGTCCAGGCGAAAACACTGCAGCGTTTATTAATGAGTTAATTATACTAAAGAAAAAGGAGAGAATAAAAACATTTTGATCCAAAGATTTACCAGGAAAAGAAGACACTAGACTCTAGAGCAGTGGTGGGGAACCTATGGCATGTGTGCCAGAGGCGGCATCGGAGCCCTCTCTGTGGGCATGCATGCCATGCCCCGAAGATGGCAACCGTCCTCTTCAACCAGCCGCCCGCTAATTCGCCGACGTCCCACGTAGCCAGACGCATCCCAGCACCCATGCGCTCGCTGGCCTCTGTGTGCGGGGGCCGATGGTGTCAGGCAGCAGACACCCCGGCCCCTGCCTCGCCTTGCCCTGCGACAATGGCACCTCCACCCTGCCTCGCCTCGCCTCGCCCCTCCTGCCCACCGCCCCACCCGCCAGAGACCCCTGCATCTCCCCCAACCCTGCCCGGCCCCCACAGGTGTCCCTCCTCACTAGCAACATTCGGCTGGCCATGCCCACCCATCTGCCATGCCCACCCATCTGCCATGTAGCCACACTCCACCCAACACCCAGTGATACATAAGTGGGTTTTGGGTTGAAGTTTGGGCACTCGGTCTCTAAAAGGTTCACCATCACTGCTCTAGAGAGACACACACAGAGGGAAAATCTAAGTATTTTCCTGTTTGTTCTTCGGAATACTTTATTTAACACAGAACATAGAATAAGAGATTTGGGAGGGACCTTGGAGGTCTTCTAGTCTGACCCTCTTCTCGAACAGGAGGCCCTGTACCATTTCAGATAAATGGTTGTCTTAATTGTTAACTTTAATTAATTAAAGTTATTTAATTAATTGTTTTAATTTTGAGCCTGTTGTGTTGCATGTTCATTTATTTTCTGTGTGGGATTTCTCTTTCATGTTGCTTGAAGGATCCCCCCCCTTTTTTTTTATTACAACAGTCCTGCACGCTAGACTCATCCAAAGTCACCGGGAACAGGACTCTTAGCTGCAATCTGGAATTCCCACTGTACTTCAATATTTTAGAATTGCTTTGGATTCAAGTACAGACTAAAATCATTTTTTTTTTTTTTGCCCTTTGTTTCCACGCTGGGCGTGGCCAGCTGGACCCCTGAAATGAGCAAATGTTTTTTATTTTAACTCTACTTCCGTTCTGTACTAATTTCACGCACGGGAAGAATACATCACTCTCTCCCCCTCGTGTCTGCACACACAAAAGAAATAAGGAAAAAATAACCCTTTCAAATGACTTAGCGGGAACAATAGACTACGTGCCCCTGGGGAGAATTTGGTCTGGAGGGAGGGGACAAATTTGCTATCAGAAGCCTGGCTGGGAACAATAGGAGCTATTTTGCCCTTGGTGAACGAGTGTCCAGCTTGAAAAATAACTTTGTGGACAAGGGGCTTGAACTTACAGTTAAATCCCAAAGGTGCTTTTTTTCCCAAAAAAGCTTTTCCCCTGAAAACATTTCACTTCTCATCCAAGAAGCTTCTTCAGTTCAGTTCTGAAACTTGGATAGAAGGAAACGTTTTCAAAGAAAAAAAACAACAAGAAAGTCCACTTGCCTTTTGGAAAAAAGCTGGCAACCTAGAATGAGAAGAATAGAATAGAACTGGAAGGGGACCTCGGAGGTCTTCTAGTCCAGCCCCCTGCTCAAGCAGGAGAACCTATATACCATTTCAGACAAGTGACTGTCCGGTCTCTTCTTAAAGAGTAATGGAGTAATGGAGCACACACAATTTCTGGTGGCAAGGTGTTCCACTGGTTAATTGTCCTCAGTTTCCAATCATTTTTTCTTGTCCTGCCCTCTGGTGCTTTGGAGAATAATTTGATCCCCTTTTCTTTGTGGCAGCCCCTCAAATATTGGAATACCGGAATGCTGCTATCACGTCACCGCTTCATCCTTCTTTTCACTAGACTAGCCATATCCAAATCCTGCAGCCTTTCTTCATATGTTTTAGTCTCCAAGCCTTTAATCGTCTTAGTTGCTCTTCTCTGCACTTTTTCTAAAGTCTGAACATCTGTTTTGATAGATTTCTTATTGATAATCCTACTCTGGCCTGATCTTCCCAAGTGGGATTTTTGGGATCCAGTACTTTTGGGGTAAGAACAACTGGAGGTGAATGGGTGGTTTCATGTTGTTTTTCGATTCGGGTTGAGTTTCAGTGCTTTGCTTCCAAAGAAACACTGAAGGCAAGAAGGGGACAGCGTATCTGGCAAGGCAAGGCATCGCTTGGACTGGGCTCCAGATCAGAGACTGAAGCGTGTGGATTACTTTTGAGTTGCATTCCTTTTGTCCTTGTTGACTCTTTGCAAGACCAGTGTGTGAAAGTTCTCCAGGAACAACAGCATTTCAGGGACGTGTCCCTTGTCACTGAATACACGTTAGGCGCTGACCCTGCGAAGTAGGTCAAGGGTGACACGTGGCTTTCCTTTTATGGGTTGAGACACCGGACTGCGTTCCGTGGCTTGGCTGGGGAAGCGCAGCGGAGCATCCATCCTTCAGCCGAGCGCTGGGCCGGAGCCAGACGCCCCCTCTCTGCAGGCGCCGCTCGGAGGAAGCGCCGGCTGAACTCTTGGCTGGGATCCGGAGCAGGAAGATGCCTCAGCAAACGGCCTTGGAAAATATTAAAAAAAATCTTTAAGAGGAGTTATTGGGGACAGGGGGGAGAGAGGCAGAAGGAAAACCAGAAGGCAGGTTAATAGACCAGCTTAGCATCCAGTTCCCTCTGAAGGGGAGCAGGCTTACATTTTCTGTTCTTAGTGACCGGAATAATGTGGATTTTCTTGATAATGGTGCAGGAGAGGAAAGGAGGGAATTTTTTATGGCGTCCTGTCTTAACCTTGTGGATGCCGACAAGAAGGGACAGGCAGCATTATTACAGGTAGTCATAGAACAGGGATGGCGAACCTTTTAGAGACCGAGTGTCCAAACTGCAACCCAAAACCCACTTATTTATCAACGGGTGCCAGGTGGGCGTGGCCCACTGGGTGGGCGTGGCTGTGGTCATGGCAGACTGGGTGGGTGGGGCCAAGGTGGGCATGGTCACCTCGATGTTGCTCGTGGGGATGCCTTTGGGGGCCGGGCAGGGTTGGGGGAGATCCAGGGGGTCTCTGGCAGATGGGGTGGTGGGCAGGAGGCTCGTCCTGTGGGGTGAGGTGAGGCAAGGCAAGGTGAGGCAGGGCGGGGGTGCCATTGTCACAGGGCAAGGCAAGGCAGGGGCCAGGGCGGCTGCTGCTTGAAACCATCGGCCCCCACACACAGAGGCCAGTGAGCGCATGGGGGCCAACGGTGTCCATCAGCAGCCACAGCCTGCCGGCCCTTGACTGGTGCACTCTGGGGCTCCGCAGCCCACCGCCAGCAGTTCAGAGAAGCCACCTCTGAGCTGGACGGCTGGCCGACAGCTGAGGAGGTGATGCAGTGAGTCATGCCCGGGAAAAGGAGAGCATGTGAGGCCAGGAGAGATGGGAGGGTAGGAGGGAAACCAGCCGTGCTGGGATGCATCCGGCCATGTGGGACCTCGGCGAGTTAGCAGGTAGCTGGTTGAAGAGGGACGGTTGCCATCTCCGGGGTATGGCACGTGTGCCCACAGAGAGGGCTGTGAGTGCTGCCTCTGGCACGCGTGCCATAGGTTCCCCACCACAGTCATAGAACGGAGAACGTATTGTAGAATAATAGTTGGAAGGGACCTTGGAGGTCTTCTTGTCCAGGGGTCCCCAAGCCCTGGTCCATGGACTGGCACCGGTCAGCCACGTGCCAGAAACCGGTCCACGCAAACAAGCAAAGCCCCATCTGCAGGATGCAGGTAGCCCACGAAACCAGGCACCCACCAGTCCACAAAAACCCCTCTCTCTAAGGAATTGGTCCCTGCTGGCCAAAAGGTTGGGGGCCACTGTTGTAGTCCAGCCCCCTGCTCAAGCAGGAGATCCTGCACCATTTCAGATAAATGGTTGTCCAGTCCTTTTTTTTGAAAACCTCCAGTGATGGAGCACCCACAGCTTCTGGAGGCAAGTTGGTCCATTGGTTGATTGCTCCCACCGTTAGGAAATTTCTCCTTAGTTCTAGGTCAGTGGTGGCGAATCTATGGCACGCGTGCCAGAGGCGGCACTCGGAGCCCTCTCTGTGGGCGCACATGCCGTTGGCCCAGCTTCGCCTCCCCCCAAGACTCCATCCTCTCCAGCAGCCCCCCTGAAGGAGAGTCGCCCTTGAGTGTGGCCCACGCGGAGCAGCGCAGCCAAAGACATGGCAGCCAGGCAGCGTAGACAAGACTCTGTCCTCACACCCCATCACGCATAGTTGATGCTACGGAGCGTGGGCAGAGGGTGTGGCCACCATAGCACGGCTGGGCTGCCTGGGCGATCTGTGGCAGACCCTGGAAGCGGTGAGTGGCCCTGCAGGCAGGCCGGGTGGGGGGCAGGGCAGGGGCGGGGCAGGGGGTGGAGTGGGGGTGGGGCCAGTTTTTGACACTTAGTCTTTAAAAGATTCGCCATCACTGTCCTAGGTTGCTTTCCCCCTTGGTTAGTTTCCATCCTTGTTTCTTGTTTTGCCTATTGGTGCTTTGGAAAATAAGTCCTTGACTTATGATCACAACTGAGCCTCAAATTTCTGTTGTTAAGCAAGACAGTTGTTAGAGGAGTTTTGCCCTATTTGTAAGTGAATCACTGCAGTTGTTAAGTTAGTAACCCGGTTGTTAAGTGAATATGGCTTCCCCATTGACTTCGCTCATCAGACGGTCGCAAAAGGGGGTCACATGACCCCAGGGACACTGCCACCATCATAAATATGAACCAGTTGCCAAGCATCTGAATTTTGGTCATGTGACCATGAGGATGCTGCAGCGGTCATAAGTGTGAAAAACAGTCATAAATCAGTGTTTCAGTGCTGTTGTAACTTTGAACGGTCATCAAATAAAGTGTAAGTCAGGGACTACCTGTATTATTACTACTAATAGTAATAGAGTAGAACAAAAGCGGAAAAAGAAAGTAAAGTTACTACTAACAGGGATAGTTGAATTGGGTGCAGTTCCAAAACATCCGGAGCACCACTTGAACACCATCGGAATTGACAAAATCACCATCGGTCAATTGCAAAAGGCAGCTTTACTCGGAACAGCTTCCATCCTGTGACTGAATCTTTACTTTTAAGCTACAACATCTGTTTCTCCCAGCTCCTTGGGAAGGACTCGGTAGGTAGATAAAAATGCTAAATCTAGTCTAAACCTGTGTGACCATCCACAATATGTTTGTAGATGATGTATAGAATTATTTTAGGGGCAGTTTGGCCCTTATGGGGAAAAATAAGTGAAGGTGCCATTGTGGAAATTGGTGTTCTTGTGGTGCGTCGGGCTGCAACCTCCATCTACCTCGGGCAGAATGGCTATGGGTGGGGCTTGGTGTGACTCCTCTGGCAGGCTCAGATGGCAGCTTCAGCATCCAAGCCCAGTTAGTAGCTTGCAAAGACAACGTGAAAGCATTTGTAGGAACAAGGGTGTCTAAGCCCCTAATCATCTGTGTTGCTCTTCTCTGCCCTCTTTATAGATTGCCCAAACTTTCCTCGTAAGAGTAAGTCTTGTTAAGAAGGAAGCAAAAGGCAGACTTAGCACTTGAATATTTCCTGCAGTGTTTGCCTGCTATCTCAGCATCTGATCCCTAACTGGCTAGGTAGAACCAGCTTTCCTGGCCAATCTGGGTTTGAACTGTCCCTGCAGCCGTACTCATAATTAAAAGAGTTCACCCATATTCAACCAGGGCAAAGTATAAGCTTTGGCTTTGGCTTAACATGGTCTGTGAACTCAACCGTTAGTTGAGTTTATATACTGTCTTAAATATCGGTTTGTTTTGGTCACAGATTGCTGAACAAGCCATAGTAGTCAGTTATGAGACCATACCCTGTGGTTTACAAATCCAGTTTTTGCATTCCTGTGCATGGCTTAATTTGTTGTGGAAATGCACTCAAGGTCTGGCCACTATTGAATAGGGTCTATGACAGTGGTGGCAAACCTATGGCATGCGTGCCAGAGGCGGCACTCGGAGTCCTCTCCGTGGGCATGCGTGCTGTCGCCCCAGCCCTGCCTCCCCCTGAGGCCCCCTCCCTGGAGGAGAATTGCCCCTGGGTGTGGCCCACACAGAGCAGCGCAGCCAAGGACATAACCGGGTAGCAGGGACACGACTCCGCCCTCTCACCCCATAGCGTGCAGATGCTGCTGCGGGTTGTGGGTGGAGGGCGTGGCTGCCACGGTGCTGCAGGGCTGCCTAGGTGATCTACTGCGGGCCATGGAGGCAGTGCGTGTCCCTGCAGGTGGGCAGGGTAGAGGATGGGTGGGGGTGGAGCAGGCAAGGTGGGAGGCGGAGCAAGGGCAAGGGGGGCGGGTTTTGGACACTCCGTCTCTAAAAGGTTCACCATCACTGGTCTATGACAATTTGCCACGGCTAACTCACCACAGAGCAACTAGTTGAAGGACAAAAGTTACACTCATCTCAAAGATATGGTTGGAATAGAATCATTAAAGAAAGGATGCCAAAAGAGGGACAGAATGAAGTGTGAATGGCAAGAATTAAACTATTTTTTTTATTTGTTTGAAATAATGAAATAGAATTGTTAAATTGTTACTTTATCATCGCGCAAGATGGATGAGCCTATTCAATACCCATTTCCCTGCTGATTCTTGGCCCTACCCATCAGTAGCTATCTTCCTCTCTTTAATAGATGTTTGCTCCTTTAATGGGTTTCTTAATTGAAAATGTTTCAATTAGAAGTCACGGTATCCGGACTACCTCATCAGATTTCACAAATGAGCCGGCTTGGTTGACAAGACTCAACCATTTGGGAAACATCAATCCAGTTTTTGCAACGTCTGGCTTTCTCCTAACCAGGCCAGACATCATCCCCCAGCCCTGTTTTTATCGTGGGCCACGATATTGCCTACGTCTCATCTCCAGCCCGTGAGTGAGACAGGTTTGAGACTGAATTAATCTTAGCTATCTCTTTAGATGTATCGGAGTTTAAAATAACACATCTTTGGTAAACTGCGTTTTTTTAAAAAAGAGATTACTGCTGGTCTTCATTATGCAACCTTTCATTTAGTAATGGTTCAAAGTTATACCAGGACTGAAAAAAGCGACTTGGGGCTGGTCCTCATAATTATGATCTTTGCAGCATCCCTAGAGTCACATGATCAAAATTTGGGCACTTGAAATTTGGTAGGCATTTAAGGTGGTTGGAGGATCCTGGGTTGATTGATTGCCATTTGTGACCAAGTACAAGAAACAGGAATCAGCCGGGGCCTGATGGACTTCCTGCAGAATTTTATGTAGCTTTACAAGATATAATAAGTCCGATTTCAAAAGCACTGTGAATTTATTCAGAAGAGCAGAATAACAGAGTTGGAAGGGAACTTGGAGGTCTTTTAGTCTAACCCCCTTCTTCTAGTCTGAATAAATAAACTTCTAGTCTGAATAAATTCACAGTGCTTTTGAACTCCATCTGATTGATTGAGTTCAGAAGCACTTAAATTTATTCAGAATAACAGAATAGCAGAGTTGGAGAATAGCATAGCATAGCATAACATAGCATAGCATAGCATAGCATAGCATAGAAATCTGGAAGGGACCTTGGAGATCTTCTAGTCCAACCCCCTGCTCAAGCAAGAGAACCGATGGCATGGCTGGCTCAGGAATTCTGGGAGTTGAAGTCCACAAGTCATAAAAGAGCCAAGGTCCCCCACCCCTGGTATAGAATTTCATGCTTCCAGGGTCCCTTCCAACTTGGTTCTACTGATACTTAAAGAGGCTGATGTAATGTTGAACTATATACAGAAAAGGACTTACTGAACCTGAAGTGTAGCTAAAAGGATAAGGAGCAGGAGTTTGGATAAGGTCCCTTATTCTCTGTTCTATGTTAGGCCAACCTATTTTCAAAAGCACCAGAAGGCAAGACAAGAAACAATGGATGGAAACTAATCAAGGAGAGAAGCAACCTGGAATTAAGGAGAAACTTCCTAACAACGAGAATGATCAACCAGTGGAATGGCTTCCCTTCAGAAGTTGTGGGTGCTCCAACACTGGAAGTTTTTAAGAAGCGACTGGACAGCCATTTGTGGTATAGGGTCTCCTGCTTGAGCAGAGGGCTGGACTAGAAGACCTCCAACGTCTTCTGCTTCTGTTTCTGCTAAGGCTGCGGATTCATGGGCCTTCCTTGCTGCACCGTGGAGTTTAATGAAATACCTGGAGTGAAATTAACTAGAAGATGCATTAGGTCTGATGAGTTCCAGCAGCCTATTGATTTGCATTAACTGGTGGTGGATATAATTAAACCGGGTGAATGAGAAAGGCAGAAGTTCTTCTATAGATTATTTTCCTGTTTCTCTTTGATGCATGTAAAGGTCTACAGTATATGGTGGCTTTAAAAGAGTGATTGCTCCCTCTGAAGTATAAAAATATATTCATATCTTGTACTACGGCTTCACTTTGCTTTCTTTTTTCTCCATCCCAATCCTGTTTCTTTTTCTAAGCCTGGAGACAGAAACTGGGTTAATTTTAAGCTGGTAATTCTGTCTGGGAGCCTTGGGGCTTGGGGTGTGGAAAGTGAAAGTTGAATGAAAATGCCTTTTTCTTGTCCTCAGTGTCCACAAGTCCAATTCTGACCCTGGACACATTTGGGACTGGTAACGGAATAATCTTTAAAAGAATTCATGACAATAAGGCATTTGTGGCTTGTGTAGTGGTGTAGATATCTGATTTTTCACTACTGTACTTATTAAGATTGTGCAAACTCTTCCAACATACGGTTACATCACCGTGCAGTCAAAGCAAAAAACAGGTTTGATGTTTTTGTCTGACAAGCCAAATCTAAACTACATCCGAAGTCATCAAAAGCCCGAAGAAAGATAATTACTTTACGATTGAGCTGACTGTGAGCTCAGCCTCCAACATCCAAATGCACCCCGGTCTTATTTCCTCACTTAAATTTCCCCACTGGAAATCCCTTCCTTCAAGTTCTTTCGTGCCAGCAAGGAATTCCAAACCTGCTGTGAAAGTTGATGTCAAGCAAAATCTTTCTCGGAAATTTAACGCTAAGACCCCCAATAGAAAGCCAACATTTATTCCTTCCAGCTTGGTTAATGTGCAGAAAAATAATACTTTGGAATTGTGTTGGACTTTTTTCAGGCAGGTCCAGATTCGTGGGACTCACGGAGTGCTGTTGCCCCAGCCCATCTTTTGCTTAGCCTCTGTCACAAGATGATTATGGGGGGGGGGGGGAATTAAAGAAAGATCCTCCCTTTGGGCTGTCTTGATTTCTAAAAAAAAAAAAAAAGAAAAGAAAAAAAGAGAAAGAAAGAAAAAAAAAGAGGAGGAGAGGAGAGAGCCAGGGTATAAATGCAGTAAAGAAAAACCAGGCATGAATCATATCAAAGCTTACATTTGAAGGGATTCATTAGTCATTCACCTTTTGTCTTGGATCAGGTTGTACCAGTGTGTTGTTCCACCTTTGTTTTAAAAGGAGAAGACACCTTCCAAAGCTTTGGATACTGGGAATGTTCAAAGACACGGCTGCAAGATTAGCATCTCTTAACTTTAAAGATCAGTGTTATCCCTCTTCTCTTCTGCAAACCAAGGGCTACCAAGCTCAGTCTCCTGCTTTGTGAGAACTTTCTTCTTGTTCTCAAAATCACTGTCTGGTGGTTCAGGACTATTAAAATAGCCACTTCTGGGTCCCACCAAGATTATCAAAAAGGTCTCACTTCTGACCACCTTTGAGCTAAGTGGGGTCTGTATCCAGCTGTTTGATCGCCTCGCCCACCTCGTCTTATTTTGCCGATGAAGAAACGTGCCCTCCTGAATATTTTTTTTCCAACCTTGGTGTAAAACATTTGGCATCGGTTCCTGAGCCTTTCCCTAAAGCAATAGTTTGTTTCCTTCCCGGATTTGATGTTGGAACATCTAATTGAGCCTGCTGGGATCCTAGAGAATCTCTTTAGCAGATGTTAAGCCTGCTGTATATTTAACCTGTCCCCAAATCCCAGTCAGCCTGATGTGGTAGTTTTCAAGACCTCTTTTGTTCTGAGCTGATCATTATATTTATTTTGCTTATACCTGCAGGTTGCCACATTTATTAAAGAATATAAATAGTTTCCTTCCACATCAGGAGAGTTGCCAGTTCTTTTCTTTCTAGCACTGATGATGCTACTCTAGTTTGCATAATGAAATGTCGGCAAGAAAACAACCGACCTCCGTTGCATTATTTACTGAAGCTGGCTAGTGTTTTGCTAACTTTTTCTTCATCCTGCTAGTATTTCTTGAAACACCTTTTTTGAGAAGTGAGGGCCTCAACTTCCAAAATCCTCAGTGATGACCCTACTGATTGGAGAAGTCTGGGAATTGTTACTTACAACTCAAAGGTGCACATAAATAAAGAAGGTTGTATTAGAGCAGTGATGGTGAACTTTTTAGAGACCGAGTGCCCAAACTGCAGCCCAAAACCCATTTATGCATTGTTGGGTGCCGGGTGGGTGTGGCCCATTGGGTGGGCGTGGCTCCAGTGGTACCGGCAGACTGGGTGGGACTAAAAAGTTCAATCAATCAATTCCAACTTTGCAAAATCTTTTTTTTTCCCACGAGAAGTTGAAATTGGCTGATTGATTGAACCTTTTTTTTTTTTTTTTTGCACATGGCAGCGGAGGCCTAAAGCGAAAAGGTTTTATAAGTCCCAGCTGAAGGCCTAGGACTGGGGCGACGGCGTGAGTGCTCACAGAGAGGGCTCTGCGTGCCGCCTCTGGCACCTGTGCCATAGGTTCGCCACCACTGCATTAGAGTCACTACGAATTGAGTTGAGTTGCCTTCTCTTCTTCGGTTGACAGGCTTAGCTGTCATTCTTCACTTCCATTTGGTGGGCTTATGAAGAGGTCTTGGGTGGGATGCATCATGTAGAATGTCTACCTCCCAGCCTCTGCTGTTGCCTGTAGTAACTATTTCAAGCTGCCTTAATGGCCGAGATGCCTGGTGTGATTGACTTTGCCCATTGTGAAATTGTGTAAATCAGGAGATTGAGGCGATTCTCAACGCCAATTTTGGAGAATCCTAAAAGGCTCTGGATGTCTAAGGTGGGACTAAACTCACAGTCTCTTGGGTTTTAGGCTGGTGCCTTGACCACTGGCTCTTTTGAACGAACGGGGGGAACTCCCCCCCAAAGAAAATAGGAGCCATCAGCCACTGCAAAGATGGTTGAAGCATCAACCCATAGGAAGGGTTGACGCGTCAACCTTGTTGGCTGCAGCTTCCCATATCATCTGCCACAGCGCTGGTGATCTTGCCCAGAGTTAACCCCAGATTTAGCTGGCCGTGCTGCAGGACACACTCATTGTCTTCCAGGACTCAGAGAACATGAAATGGCATTCCTGAAACAACTGCTCCCATCTGTCTCTTCTGCTGCGGAGCAGGAAAAGGACAGGCTGGCCATCTGGACCATTGTTTTGCCGAGGGAGTAAAAGCTCAAGACCGAACTAGGGGAAAGCTTGTTTTCCCAAAGGCCCCCCCCCCCCAGTCAGTCAAGGAAATTCTGCCTGAGTTTCAATGCCTTCATATCCGTTCCCCCTCCAGGAAGGCGAGAGGGAGGGGAGGAAGGAGGAACAAACAACTGGCAACCTTTGAGAGAAACCCAGACATTCTTTAAACGGAGAGCCTCAAACATCCCCTTGAGAGAAAAGAAAAGAAAGCATCCCCCCCCCTCTCCAAGCCTCATTTCCACTGCTCTACATTGTCACCCAAAAGTAGAAAAATAAAAAAGGAGGAAGCAGATGTCTGGGCCATGCGGCTTCAGGAAGATCTTTTTCACAGTAGAGCTTTATCAGTTCAAGGGGGCCAGATAAATAATGAGGGATAGAAGCTTCACTTCCAAAGTCATGTGAGCACTTTTTTGAGACCTTCTGACAAACAAAGGCAATGGGGGAAGCCAGATTCACTTAACAACCGTGCTACTAACTTATTAACTGGAGTGATTCACTTAACAACTGTGGCAAGAAAGGTCGTAAAAGGGGGCAGAATTCACTTAACAAATATTTCACTTAATAACAGAAATTTTGGGCTCAGTTGGGGTTGTGAGTCGAGGACTACCTGTATTAGGGGTACTGTGGCTGTGTGAAAACAGGCCATGAAATATTGCATTCTTGATTATTATTATTTTTTAAATTTTTTATGCATCTCGGTGACATTTTTATCCATATTCTGTTTTGTTCTATTATGTTTTGATTTGGATCAGTGATTAACCTTGAGGTAAAAGTATATTATTCTCAGCTTTTGCCCAGTAGATGCCCTGATTTAAAATAATATATAGGCGCACATTAGCTTTGGACAAATTAGGGAATGAAACCTCCAAGACCAACTCAGCTAGTCTGGCACACATTGAGTAGTTTAAGGTTGAAGGGACAAGACAGTGCCCCCCAAAATGAAGGAAATAGAGCTGTTAGTCAGCTGACTATTTCAGAGCTTGGAAGTAGCAGAAGATATTTATTTCTTCTTCCTCCATATGATTGATTGATTGATTATGAGTACCATTAAATCGGTGCCAGTTTTCAGTAATTCTGTATAGATCAGGGGTAGGCAACCTTGGCTCTTTTATGACTTGTGGATTTCAACTCCCAGAATTCCTGAGCCAGCATGGCTCAGCTTGGAAACCTCTCCCTTTCCCCTCAGCATGGCTGGCTCAGGAGTTCTGGGAGTTGAAGTCCACAAGTCATAAAAGAGCCAAGGTTGCCTACCCCTGCTATAGATGGACTTTCTCCATAACAACTGTCCCTTTTAACCAATCAGTCTGGTTCTTCAGATCTTCCAGTGGTGCTTCTAGTCCAGCTGTAATGAGTCCTTCCAACTTGCTGTTGGTTGTCCTTTTTTCATTCCAACTCTCCTAGCCTTAGAGCCTTCTCCAGAGAGCGTAGTCTTTGCATAATGTATCAAAAATTATGGTAATTTGAGCCAGATCATTTGTGCCGGAAATGAGAACTCTGAGCTTTAGATTTAGCAGCTGCTATCTGCTAAGGAAAAGTGTAGCCCTTAGTGTAATATAGTGATATCAAAAATCATGACTTTCTCTGCCTGATATAAGATGCATCAGACTGGTTCTTTTTTCTTTCCATCGAATTCTGCTTGTTTAGATGGATGGAAGAATGTCCTGATTCCTTAAGCCAGTATCTGGAAATATTAATTCAGGAAGGAAGTAATGGGGGTGATGTGTTTGCTCAGGATCGCATGAATTTTGGTTCACGAATCCAATTGGCTGTTGGTGAAGTAAGGAGTCAGCTTTGTTGTTGTTGTTAGTTGCAAAGTCGTGTCCGACCCATCGTGACCCCATGGACAACGTTCCTCCAGGTCTTCCTGTCCTCTACCATCTTCTGGAGTCCATTGAAGCTCACGCCTGCTGCTTCAGTGACTCCGTCCAGCCCCCTCCTTCTCTGTCGTCCCCTTCTTCTATTGCCCTCCATCTTTCCCAGCATGAGGCTCTTCTTCAGGGAGTCCTTCCTTCTCATTAAGTGGCCAAAGTACTTGAGTTTCAACTTCAGGATCTGGCCTTCTAGAGAGCAGTCAGGGTTGATCTGCAGGACTGACCGGTTTGATTGCCTTGCAGTCCAAGGGACTCGCAGGAGTCTTCTCCAGCACCATAGTTCAAAGGCCTCCATTCTTTGGCGCTCAGCTTTTCTTATGGTCCAACTTTCACAGCCATTAGACTTTATTTTCGGACATGGAACTTTTGTTTTTTTTATATATATTATGTTATATATATTATATATATTATATTTCGAGGTTAAAAATCTTAACTGGATTTTTTTCTGTTTCCTTCTCAGATTCTGCAAACGAGGCACATTTTGTGACCATGGAGGCCTGACATTTGGACCTGGGTGTTACCATCAGAAGTATGGAACTTATTGATCATTGCCAACATGATTGCTCTACCCCAGTTCCAAATGGATATGGAACCAAGACTTTTCAAGCCAACCGAAAGGAAACATGCACCGCACAGAAGTGTCCCAATCCAAGTGCCCCCGGTGATCCTGGCCAAGAGGATATGGGCAAGAATAAGAAGAAGGCCAGGGCCAGTTGGATTTGGAATTTTGTTGGCCGCAAGAAAGGACCCTCCATGAATCCCAAACGGCCCCAATCCATGATATTCCTTGGAGATCACGTGGAGGTCACGGAGCAGAATCGTAAGATGTCTTTCATGGAAAGGGTAAGATCCTATAAGAAGCTACGATCTTCTGGTCTATCCAGAAATACATCCAAAGCAAAGGCCATCATCATCTCAGTGGAAACTCAAGAAGATCTTGAACAAAAAGCGCTCCATAGGATTAGGAAGCTCAGTGACGGCCAACGGCCTTACCGTCACTCCTATGCTGGCTTCATTGAGGACTTGGATTCTTCATTTGAGGATATTGAACTAAATAGCTGCATGCTGGATATTGAACCCAGTGAGAGCAAATGGCACAGGGGGGTGGAACTGGGAGTCAGTAGTAGCAATGCTGATGATTATTGTTATAACATGTTGGCTCAGAAAAATGTGGCCCTCGAGTCTGAAAAAACTCCAGAGTCTAGGGATGCTGAAGGACATTTTCAAACAAGAGATGCTCCGGTAGCTCCTGAGACTAAGAAAGGAAGAAGTTCTGAGGTCTGGGGATATCTAAAAGGGGTTTCATTGACAGGCAAGGACTGTTCCAAGTTGGAGAACCCTACTGCAGAACCTGATCTTCAGAGTTGGAAAAATGCAATGGAAAGTCCTCCTTCTTATCTTGCTTTTGCGGCAGGATGCAAAGGCAGCGTTGGCCAGCCTAAAAAGCCTGGCCATGGAGGAAAGGGAAGTCATTTTGGTGGTGTCCTTAGGTTTTTTAACAGCGTGGCTGGGGTGGCTAGGAAATGGCGGGGATCTTCCAAGACATTTTCTCAGGAAGAACCACAGCAAATCTCCAACTGTGCACGGCAAAGGCTGGAACGATCTCATCGAAGGCAGCCTTTGATCATTGTCAATGATAATGTTAATAGTTTCTCATTAACTGGACTGTCACCCGATTCTGAGATGTGGGATCGCCCTAGTTCCAAAACCTCAGCTGGTCAAGCTCCAGCCCAAGGAGATACCAATGCTGAGATGTCTCATGAAGTCTTGAAGGATCCTAGCAATGAAAAACCTTGTCCACCTCCTTGGAAAAGTATTCCCCACTCAGAATGTCCAAGTAATTGCCTGGTTCTCAATGGACATGGCTTAGATACGGAACTGCTACAGACCCAGAAGATCCCTCCTAACAAATTAAGTGAGGAGGGCCCAGGTTCTGCTCCAGGAGATCCCTGGATTTTGCCTCCTTGGGAGCAGGAGGCTACCCGGTACTCCGTTGCGGTTTCAGCAGATTCCCAGAGCTTGGATACAGAGGAGTTAAAGTCTCAAGATCTGACAAAGGCCGAGATGGACATTGCAGGCCTGGAAAAGGATTCTTCTTTGAACTGTGAGGAATGGTGTGACAGTGAAATGGACATCAAAGTTGTGTGCACTTCTGCCGAGGATTTTAATGCCTTCACAAGTGTAGCAGACACTCCAGATTTGGGGGAGGGATTAATAGATAACCAGATGCCCAAGAGGGCTCTAGGAGAAGACCATCACTTTGCCAATGTGCAAGGAGATAATCCGGGGTGTTCAAGGACTCTGCCAAGTGTTGGTGTTTCAGCAGGTCCCTCTGCAGAAACTCGGAGTTTAGGAAGTATTTTGGAGGATGTTCGCAACCCCTGCACCCCCCTAGCCTGCTCATGCCATAGTCAGCAGGTCCTAGATCCAGAACGTTCCTCTCTTAGAGCGAATGGGAGCACCTTTCTGCTACGGCAGCCGTGGAAATCCCGAGAATCCGAACCTTTTAAGTGTGGGAATGTTTATTACCCTATCCAGATGAGCTTATGTACAATTGTCTCCTTCAATGAGTTAAACAATGGAAAGGTAAGATCCTGTTCGGTCTGATGATCACTTCTAACTACTAACTGTTCAATGAAGCTCTAGAGCAGTGGTTCTCAACCTTTCTAATGCCGTGACCCCATAATACAGTTCCCCATGTTGTGGTGACCCCCAAGTGGGTGTGGCCACCAATAAGAGGGAGTAGGACAGCTAGGGAAAAGGGGGAAAAATGGCGGACTGTGTGGTTTGGTGACCCCCGTGAAATGGTCGTTTGACCCCAAATGGGGTCCCGACCCACAGGTTGAGAACCACTGCTCTAGAGGCAGCCTTCAGTTTACAACCATTTGTTTAGTGAGTGAAAATTACAACGGCACTGGAAATGAATAGAATAGAGCTGGAAGGGACCTTGGAGGTCTTCTAGTCCAGCCCCCCTGCTCAAGCAGGAGAACCTATACCAACTCAGACAAGTGACTGTCTAAACTCTTCTTAAAAATCTCCAGTGATGGAGCACCCACAACGTCTGAAGGGAAGCCATTCCACGGATTAATTGTTCTGTTAGGACATGTCTTCTTAGTTCTAGATTGGGTCTTTCTTTGATTAGAATAGAATAGAATAGAATAGAATAGAATAGAATAGAATAGAATAGAATAGAACTGGAAGGGACCTTGGAGGTCTTCTAGTCCAGCCCCCTGCTCAAGCAGGAGAACCTGTACCATCTCAGAAAAGTGACTGTCTAGCCTCTTCTTACAAACCTCCAGGGATGGAGCAACCAGAACTTCTGGTGGCAAGCTGTTCCACTGGTTAATTGTCCTCACCGTCAGGAAGTTTCTCCTTAATTCCAGGTTGCTTCTCTCTTTGATCAGTTTCCAACCATTGTTGCTTGTCTTGCCCTCTGGTGCTTTGGAGCTAGCAACTGTCACAGCATCCCCCACAGTCACGTGATCAAACTCCAGGTGACTGGCAACTGGCATGTATTTACAAGGGTTGTCGTGTCCCAGGGTCACGCGATCGCCGTTGACGATCTTCCCAACCACGTTCTGACAGGCAAAGTCAATGGAGGAAGTCAGAGTTGCCTAACGGCCACATGATTTACCAAATTGAGCAATTCCTTTAACAGCCATTGCAAAAATGGTCGTAACATCGGGCATGTCTGACTTAACAACCGCTTTGCTTAGCAGGGGACATTCTGGTCCCAACTGTTGTCGTAAGTCAAGGACTACTTGCAGTGCAGTTTCACAACTGTGGCAACTGCAGGGCATCTGGACTTCAATTCCCAGAATTCCCCAGCTGCAGCTGTTCTGGTGCTCTTTGATATAAAGCAGTGATAATGGAGAGGGATTCACACCGGTGTATTTCTTGAATTGGTTTCTTCAAACTCACAGATTTATATCTTTTAATGATGTTTTTCCCTTTGCGTCCTGGTTCCAGTATTTATGGCAGGTTTCTTTCTGCACTCCATAGGTTTTCTAATGCAGGTAGTCCTCAACTTAATGACCAAAATTTCTGCTGTTGCTAAGCGAGACAATTGTGAAGTGAATTTTGCCTCATTTTATGACCAACCTTGGCGCAGTTGTTAAGCAACTCACAGCAGTTATTAAGTGAATCGGACTCCCCCTTGACTTTGCTTGTCAGAAGATCGCAAAAGGGAATCAAATGAGCCTGGGGGACATGGCAACCGTCGTAAATGTGAGTCAGTTGCCAAGCGTCTGAATTTTGATTATGGGGGATGCTGTAACGGTTGTGAAAAACGGTCATAAGCCACTTCTTTTCAGTGCCGTTTTAACTCTGAACGGTCACTCAATGAACAGTTGTTAAGTCGAAGGCTCCCTGTAGTTAATTTGACTTTATAGTGTGGTCTGAAACTCTTAAAAGTAAATATATTTTCCATTTTTCTTTTTCAAGAAGGCTTGGAAAAAATAACTCAAGGAACCATCTTCAGGCACAGCCACCAGCCAGCATAAGTGAAGTGCTAAAATTCTTGTCTGCACTAGCAGACGGCGTTTTAGTCCTCCTATTGTTAATACAGACTTTAAAAAAAATGAAAGCCTAGCGCCGTTGTTTATGTTCAGCAATGCGGAGATTTTTCTGGCTTTGCTTTTTCCTGCATCCCATAATAGCAACAAGTGGTCCACCGGTTGCTGGACTTCTTTCTTTCACCATGGTCTTGAAGTGCCCTCTGCAGGTGGACTGTTAAATGTGGATTTTTTTTAAGGAATTGAAGAAGCAGATTCCCCTCCCTTCTTTTTGGTGTATTAGGATGCTGCCCCTAATTTTCAGCCCAAGAAATGTAACCCTTGCTGACCTAACTGAGAGAAAAGTTTTAATGGCAAAGAGGTCCTTCAGGGACTGTCTCTTCTTCATTTTAGTCTCTGCTGTTGATATTTGACCCAAAGGTGCTTTTCTAAAATGTAAGGTTCTATATTTAGGCAAGGTATAGTATATAGGTGATACCTTGCTCAATAGTAGTAACTGTGAGAGGGACCTCGGAGTCCTAGTGGACAATAGGGGTCGGCCGTGTGTTGCAGCTGCCAAAGAGGCCAACATAGTGCTAGGCTGCATTAACAGAGGGATAGAATCAGGATCACGTGAAGTATTAATACCACTTTACAAGGCCTTGGAAAGGCCACCCTTTGAATCCGGCATCCAGTTTTGGTCACCGCGATGTAAAAAAGATGTTGAGACTCTAGAAAGAGTACAGAGAAGAGCAACAAAGATGATTAGGAGACTGGAGGCTAAAACATACAAGGAATGGTTGCTGGAATTGGGTGTGTCTAGTTTAACAAAGAGAAGGACGAGGGGGGACATGATAGCAGTGTTCCAGTATCTCAGGGGTTGCTACAAAGAAGAGGGAGTCAAGCTATTCTCCAAAGCGCCTGAGGGCAGGACAAGAAGCAACGGATGGAAACTAATCAAGAAGAGAAGCAGCCTAGAACTAAGGAGAAATTTCCTGACAGTTAGAACAATTAATCAGTGGAACAACCTGCCTCCAGGAGTTGTTAATGCTCCAACACTAGAAGTTTTAAAGAAGAGATTAGATAGCCATTTGTCTGAAATGGTATAGGGTTTCTCATCTGAGCAGGGAGTTGGACTAGAAGACCTCCAAGGTTCTATTCTATTCTATTCTATTCTATTCTATTCTATTCTATTCTATTCTATTCTATTCTATTCTATTCTATTCCATTCCATTCCATTCCATTCCATTCCATTCCATTCCAAAAGGCAAGTGGACTTTCTTGGTTTTTTTTTCTTGAAAACATTTTGCTTCCCATTCAAGAAACTTCTTCAGAACTGAAGAAGCTTCTTGGATGAGAAGTGAAATGTTTTCAAGGGAAAAACCAAGAAAGTCCACGCTTTCTGGAAAAGAACATTTGGGACACCCGTGACTTGGATGACTGAGGCTCTCCATAGAACTCAGCTTAATGACTTTACTTAACAACTGTCTATGGTGATTCTCAATCATCCAGGTCACAGTTCTCCCAAAGGGGCTTCTTCAAAAGGCAACAGGACTCTTACTTTTTTCCTTGAAAACATTTTGCTTCTCATCCAAGAAGCTTTTTCAGAATGTTTTCAAGAAAAAAGCCAAGAAAATCCAGTTGCCTTTTTGGAAAATCACCTTTGGGACAACCATGACCTGGATGATTGAGAATTTCCATACACTGATATTTGAACTTCCCTATTTTGGTGGCGATGATGATGGTCCTGGTCTGTCAATGAAGTCCTGGTCCATAATATGTGGAATTTATTTTTGAAATTGGTCATCCTTGTCTCACCCCTTGGCTAAGTGTTCTTCACTCATCCTTAAGTTAGAACTGAGTTTGCCCAACTGGAAGATATGTGGACTTCAACTCCCAGAATTCCCCATCCACTCATCTTCAAGTTGCTAAAGCTGGGAAACAATGAGTTAGAAGGAAGCTGCTTCTTCTTCTTCCTCTTCTTCTTCTTCTTCTTCTTCTTCTTCTTCTTCTTCTTCTTCTTCTTCTTCTTCTTCTTCTTCTTCTTCTTCTTCTTCTTCTTCTTCTTCTTCTTCTTCTTCTTCTTCTTCTTCTTCTCCTCTTCCTCCTCCTCCTTCTCCTCCTCCTCCTCCTCCTCCTGCCATATCCGTTATCGGACATTGGCGATCATGTTGGCGATCCTGTTTTTATCAGCAGCTGCATGAAAAAGTGCTGCTGAGTTTTGTCCAAACCAGTCCCTTAGATCAGGGCTTTTCAACCAGTAGTACGGGTACCACCTGTGGTACATTGGCATCTGGCAGGTGGTATACGACCATCCTAGAAAAGTGATAGCGGGGGAGGGGAATGAGCTGAACCGGTGGCAGCACCGCACAAGCCTGAGCGAGAGATGGCTGGAGCTGCAGGGCTGTCAGGGCTCAGTGGAAGTGCCAGGATCAGCGACAGGCTCCAGCTGGAGCTCGGCACTGATCCTGGTGCTTCTGCTGAGCCCTGAAGAAGCACTGATCAGCTGGAAAGCAGCACTGATCCTGGTGCTTCTGCTGAGCCCAGAAGAAGCGCCGATCAGCTAGAATGTTGCAGCCTCTCCAGGGTCTTGTGATTTACATTCAGATGCTTGGCAACTGATTCATATTTATGACGGTCACAGTGTCCCAGGGTCATGTGAAGTGACCAAAACCTGCTGCAACCACCCAGCAGACGGGGGGAATAAAAACCAAATACCCCCCCCATCCCACCTCCACTGCCAATCCTCAACAGAAATGCTCACAACAATGAAAACCTCGGACAGGAGGAAGAGCGCCGCCGGGCGGGCAAGCAGGTGTCTTGCTCAGCTGTGGCTTGGGGGGCACTTTTTTCAGTGCCATTGTAAGTTCAAACAGTTACTAAGCGAACTGTTGTAAGTCGAGGACTACCTGTAGTTTATCATTTTTTTCCCTTTTTTTTGGTCATCAAGTTTTTGACACCTTGCTAGGCGACTGGTGGTACTCGGATATTGCCATATTCTAAAAGTGGTACAATGGGTGAAAAGGTTGAAAATCCCTGCCTTAGATTTTGAAGCCACGATGTTCTTCTTCTGCCTGGATCTCGTTTGCCTTCAATCTTTCCCTGGAGGATGAAATGGAGTATGCCGTATTTTTCTGGGTGTCATAAAATTTCATTGTTGCTCATTATCCTTCCTTGGTTCTTGCAGTCCGTGACTTCCCCCAACAGCCAAACCTAACAAATTTTCTCCACTTTGAAATTGTCTTTGACAGCATCAGATATGAGGCAAAAAGTGACTTTAATACTGGAACGATTGAGGAGAGCGAAGTCTGTCCCATTGTTGGTCTGGAGATGAGATGAAGGCAATGTTATGGGAACATGACAAAAGAAACATGTTTTTCCATGGTTAGGTTCAAACCGGGGAAAAGCCCACACAAGGTGCTCCATTATGATTGCTTTAGCCGTGGCCGATGAATCCCACATTTGGATTATTTTTGTTAAGCCATGATTTATCTCAGGGATTGAATTCATCCAACCACTACACTTCAGTCAGCCTTGTTAATAGCTTGAGGCCATGTCTGGCCTGTGTCTGTACGATTATGTAAGAGAGCTGGATACAAAGCAATTTTATGTAGTGCTGCCTTCCATTAGTCAGCCGAACAGTTGATTGCATTATTCAATTCTCTGTAGTACGGTGGAAAATATTTCTCTGAAGAGGTGAATGGGGATCTGGCTCGCCACACAAAGAATCAAAAGTCTTTAAGTTCAATCTAGGATTTCTGGCAGTGAGGAAACAATTTGCCTGGTTTGTGTGTTTTATGCACACTCTTTCACTGGTGAAAAGTTAATACATTCTCAAGGCTGCTGTAATATTTCATAAATAGGCTCTATGGCAGATAAATAAATAAAACCTGACTAATTCCTCTGAGTGATGCACTAGACTTTTGGGAGAAGAAAGGAATGTTTCAAAGGAGACTTGTCCCCTTGTTATTCATTATAGAACATAGAATAATAGACTTGGAAGGGACCTTGGCGGTCTTCTAGTCCAACCCCTCCTTGAGCAGGTACCATATCAGACAAATGGCTGTCCAGTCTCTTCTTAAAAGCCTCCAGTGATGGAGCACCCACAACTTCTGAAGGTAACCTGTTCCATTGGTGGATTACTCTCACCGTTAGGAAATTTCTCCTTCGTTCTAGGTTACTTGTCTTCTTGGTTAGTTTCCATTCATTATTTCTTGTCTTGCCTTTTGGTGCTTTGGGAAATAATTTGACCCCCTTGTCTTTATAGGAGCCCCTTGGATATTGGAACATTGCTATCATGTCTCCCCTAGTCCTTCTTTTCACTAGAGTAGACATACCCAATTCCTTTCACTGTTCTTCATATGTTTTATCCTCCAGCCCCCTGATCATCTTTGTTGCTCTTCTCTGCACTCTTTCCAGACTCTGAATATCTTTTTTATACAGTGGTGACCAAAACTGGATGCAGTATTCCAGGTGTGGTCTGACTAAGGCTTTTTAAAGTGGTATTAGAACTATTAGAACTTCACGTGATCTGATTATTAATGCAGCTTAGGATTGCATTGGCTTTTTTGGCTGCCGCCACACACTATTAGCTCATATTTAAGTCATTGTTCACTAGGACTCCAAACTCCCACTCACAGTTCTTTCCAACCTGATGTTATGTTGAAAGGAATTCTGTGCTAGGGTCTATCTCTAGCGTATCACTCTCTTCTACACAGTAGCATTGCTCTTTTGGGATGTCTGGACGACAGGCTGGAAGCCCACTTTGTAGGAACCCTCCACACAACATTAAGGTGGTGGGATTCAGTCGGTTCGCACCACTTCGGCAGAACCAGTAGCTAGTTTTTGTTGCCCAGGCCCAGAATGGACTTCCAGAAGCAACATCTACACAGAGAACTGGTTGTTCACATATTTGAATCCCACCACTGGCCCATCTTACTCATTTCCTTGCCCATGTCATTTCTTGCTACTTGCCAATATCGCTAAAGGGCAGTTCAGTTCCAAACTGAATCTGTGTTTTACCTTGGAGCCAATTCCACAGACAAGATCCCAAGTAACCCTATTGGTCCAACATACAAGTGGCCCTCATTATACGACTCTAATTGCTTGGTTATTCGTGTCAGAAGCATCACAATTAAAATAAGGCATGCTATATGACATAACATTTAAAATATAAAAACCAAGATTGAAATGTGTACAAGTTAAACAAATCTTGCTCAGAAAGGAGCAACGTTAATTGTGTTCTGTCACGCTGACATGAGGTCTTCAAGTGTACATTGATCAGGACACAAAGGTCAGGTATATATATGTGTTGTTGTCTGCATGTCACCACAATCGCAAAGGGCAAAAACCACTGGATAGCCCCATTTGTTCAGAGTGTATCTCAATCTTGTTGTATCCCTGCACAGTCTATTCAACAATTTCCATACTTCCCAGCTTTTGTCAGATCCAGGTGCCAGCTCTTCCCTTGGTTCCATCCAGTTGTGGTCCATAGAACAGTTGTTGGATCACTGTTTATGAATTTCTACCTAACCATCATTTCTCTCCATGAGAGAGAACAAAACAGATGACAAAATCTTTTGTATTTTTTGCACTAAACTCAAAGTAAGATGTTTGCTGTCTCTCTGTATCCATTGTGAGTTGCTTCCTTTATAATCTAATAGTGAATGGTGTCTTTCTTGGCAATAATTGAAAACAGCTGATTGATTGATTGATTGATTGATTTCTCCCCCCTGTTGGGAAATAGTGTGGAGGGACAAATCTCTTAATTGAGTTTCTTCATAAAGCTTGGTTGCTGTTATCTCTTTATTTCCTCTAGCAAGTTCATTTTGTTGTTAGACCTTTATCATTTTCTAAACAACAACAACAACCCATTAAGCTTCTTTTAGGGTAAAAGAATATGTTTTGAGTATTTCCTTTTTCAAAATGGCAGAAATGTGTAAAAGACTTTGACCCTGGTTTTGTGGTTTACATTTTGACTTGTTTGACCCTCACCCCAGTCTCTTCTGAATCAAGGAACAAGTGAACCTCCTGCCCAATCCCCTTGGCTTTGTGATTTACTACATACTACTACACTTACTACCACAATCTCACATTTTCTGTAAAAAAAAAAATGTTTGCCTCCCAGGAAAGAAATAGCTAAATAAAGAATTTCCAATTTTGTTGCCATAGGCGATAGCCTTTCTTTCATGTTCTGTATGCTGTGTTCCTCACCCGTCAAAAAATGCGGCATCTGCTTGAGGGTAAGGATTGTGACATGATCTCAATACAGCAGGAGGGATGGAAAATTAAAAGAAGTACTGTTCTCCACTCATTCCAGTTCTGGGTTTCTCAAAGTGAGTAATTTGAGCTGGGTTTTGTAATCCCAGTGAAGGTCAACCCACTAGAGCCCGGACCTTGAATTCGGAGGTGACCTAAGATTGCTCCTTAAGTCTTCTGATCACATTTGCTTCTGCTGACACTGATGATGTTGCCCAGGGCCATTGGCTGCAGATAAATCTGACAATGTTCCATTTGGGGAAATGTTGTTGAAGAGGAGCAACTGTCCAGTTGCCACGTGACTTTTGCAGCCTAGAGACGAGGGGTTGATGAGAGAGACAGAAGAAATGGACAAAACAATCCTCACCATTATGTTGGCAATGTAGAAAATCACCAGGAACTTACTATCACATGTGGTGGGAATGTCCAAAAGCTCAAAAATTTGGGCATTTGATAAAAAATTGGTTGGAACAGATATTATCATTAAAAATTAAATTAAAACCAGAAACTTTTTTATTAGGGATCACTAAGGATAAATTCAGCAAAGGATCTTTATATTTAGTACTGCACATTCTAACTGTAGTGAGACTAACTTATCCTCAGAAAGGAAAAGAAACCCCCTCCGAAGAAGAAGTACTAAACAAAATCCTATCCTGTGCCGAAATGGATAGGTTAACATTAGAGCTCAAAAATAAAACTGAATCAGACTATTTTGAAATTTGGAATGAAGTGTATAAATGGTTAGATTTAAAGAGACATGCTGGGATGAATGTCAATGAAGAAGTTGATAATTTAGAAATTTTTTTACTAGTACTTTTTATATCAGATAGAATTAAAAGTGATTTAATTATAATGCACATCATTGAAAGAATGCTCACTTTGTTACAATGTAATAATATAATGTAAGGCAATATTAATAGTATCGTTCGAATCAGGGAAGTTTATCATGTCCAATGTGTCTTTTTAATCTTTAATTGTATTATGTCCAAAGTGTCTTTTTTGTTTTTAACTGTATATTCAATAAAACTTTGTAATTAAAAAAAAGAAAGAAAAGAGAGAGACAGAAGAAAGCTTGGATGCAGAATGCGAAGCAGTGGAACCTGGAGGTGGTAGCCCAAGACAGTATAGTTGCAACTGAAGCCATCAGCGAAATTTCCATCTAAAAGCTCTCTTCTACTGCCTGGGCTCAAATAGCTCAGCAGAATTAGGAAATCAAGCCATTCAAAAGAAAATGAAAGATTAGTGAAACTGCTCCTCACTGACGTTTGGTAGAAATTGGGTTGCCTTTTTGCTTTTTTGGTCCTAGAGATGTGCTAGCACTGATTATTAGCAAAATAGCACTGGTGATGTTACCTAGTTGGGTGATGAATCATCTGCTAGAAAACCATCAAGCTTGCAGTATTTCCTATTGTGTTTCTGAGAGATGGAGAAGTTTTAAAGCAGGGGTCTTCAAACTTGACCCTTTGATGACTTGTGGACTTCAACTCCCAGAATTCCTTAGCCAGGCACATGTGCCTGGCTGAGGAATTCTGGGAGTTGAAGTCCACAAGTCATCAAAGGGCCAAGTTTGAAGACCCTAGTTTTAAAGACATGGTTATGTCTTGGAAATTGTGGAGAGAGAAGATTCAAACATAGCAGAACCATCTCCATATTGCCATTCATTGGCTTCCTTGGAGATGAACACAACAATGTTGCATCTACAGAAGCTCCAAATTCAATAAGTGGAAGAAAAGAGGGAAGCACAAAAGCTTAAGAAGACCTTGGTGCCGTCACTCAAATCCCATGAAATTTTGAGCCTAGAATGGTGAACTCTTGTGAAGCAACTGACATTTTTGATTCATGTTTGTGTTTCTTGTGCCATCATGCTGAGGCTACCTGAAAAGGTGGTCAAAAATCAAGAGGGGACTGGCAGCATTTTTTCAAACTAACACGTTGCATTAAAAGGCATTAGCTTTTGTGAGCTATATTTCACTTCATCTGTTGCATAGACCAGGGCTTTTCAACCTTTTCACCCATTGTATCACTTTTAGGATATGGCAACATCCGAGTACCACCCGTCGCCTAGCAAGGGGTCAAAAACTTGATGACCAAAAAAAAAAAAGGAAAAATGTGATAAAGTACAGGTAGTTTCAACTTACAACAGTTCGCTTAGTGACTGTTCGAAGTTACAATGGCACTGAAAAAAGTGCCCCCCAAGGCACAGCCGAGCAAGACACCTGCCTGCCCACCTGACGCGCTCTTCCTCCTGTCCGAGGTTTTCATTGTTGTGAGCCTTTCTGTTGAGGATTGGCAGTGGAGGTGGGGTGGGGGGCTGTTTGGTTTTTATTCCCCCCATTTGCTGGGTGGTTGCAGCAGGTTTTGGTCACTTCACATGACCCTGGGACACTGTGACCATCATAAATATGAATCAGTTGCCAAGCATCTGAATGTAAATCACAAGACCCTGGAGATGCTGCAACATTCCAGCTGATTGGCGCTTCTTCTGGGCTCAGCGGAAGCGCCAGGAGTAGCGCCGAGCTCCAGCTGGAACCTGGCACGGATTCTGGCGTTTCCACTGAGCCCTGACAGCCCTGCAGCTCCAGCCGTCTCTTGCTCAGGCTTGTGTGATGCTGCCACCGGTTCAGCTCATTCCCCTCCTCCCTCCGCTACCACTTTTCTAGGATGGTCGTGTACCACCTGCCAGGTGCCAATGTACCACAGGTGGTACCCATACCACTGGTTGAAAAGCCCTGGCATAGACGGGCCAGTTTGGTGTAGGGTTCGATGCATTTGCTGAAGCATGCTGCAGCCTACAAAATCATATGTCTTTTTAAAAAAATGTATTGGTCTTAAAATCTTCTGATTTGAGGCTGCCAAAGACTCTTCTCCTACAATTGACTTAAAGACTGGAACCTAACAATGTAAAATGGAGGAAGGAAGGAAGGAAGGAAGGAAGGAAGGAAGGAAGGAAGGAAGGAAGGAAGGAAGGAAGGAAGGGAGGGAAGGAAAGGAAAGGAAAGGAAAGGAAAGGAAAGAGGAAGGGAGGGAGGGAGGGAGGGAGGGAAAGGAAAGAGGAAGGAAGGGAAAGAGGAAGGAAGGAAGGGCAAAGAAAGGGAGGGAGGAAAGAAGGGAAGAAAGGAAGAAAGAAAAAAGAAAAAAAGACGAGTGTATGTTTGTTCCTGGTCATTGTCATTACTTTCTTGTTTGGGCCAATCCTTTCTTAATTAAAAGCACTTGAACTGCATAACAGATCGTGCTATCTTTGAACGTGAGCAAATTCCACCTCTACTGACGAAGATGTTACATATGGCATTTTAATATTGTGTGCTTTCTTGTTGTACATGAGTGAAATGACGATATCTTGGCCTTTGGAGCACTTCCTTCACTTTTTGTTAAAAAAAAAAACACCAACAACTTTGCAATCATTTTGTCCTGACACCACTTCCCGTCTCTCTCCCTTCCGCAGGCACGGTCTCACCCTCTCCGCCCGTCTCCAGCGTCTCCTCCTCCGTTCAAACTTTTTTTGGACCGATGTCATTCCCTCCCACTCTCTAAGAGTACCCCGATGGGGCTGGATCAGCTGGAATGGAAACAGAAGCTCTTGGTCAGCTCTGGGGGTAAGTCCCATTTTAATGGACCCTCCTAAGCCAGCCCTTGCCTTGAGACAGGGGTCCTCAAACTTGGCCACTTTAAGACTTGTGGATTTCAATTCCCAGAAACATACTGTGGTCAGATGGTTCTTCTCAAGATGGGGGCTCAGGCAGAGCATCCCCCCCCTCCTTTCACTTTTTCCTGTTCTGTGGCTAATGAAAGAGCCAAATCTTCATTGGGTGAACTTGGTCCGCTTAGGGCAGTGATGGCGAACCTTTTAGAGACCCAGCGCCCAAACGGCAACCCAAAACCCACTTGCGTATCGTCAGGTGCCAGGTGGGCGTGGCCCATTGGGTGGGTGTGGCCCATTGGGTGGGCGTGGCTGTGGTGATAACGGCGGGACTAAAAAGTTCAATCAATCCATTCCAACTTTGCAAGATCTGTTTTTTTCCCCACGAGAAGTTGAAATTGATTGATTGATTGAACCTTTTTTTTTTTTGTACACGGCGGCGGAGGCCTAAAGCGAAAAGGTTTTTATAAAACCCAGCTGAAGGCCTAGGACTGGGGCGACGGCGCGCGTGCCCATAGAGAGGGCTCTGAGTGCCGCCTCTGGCACCTGTGCCGTAGGTTCGCCATCACGGGCTTAGGCTGTTCAGGGGATTTGGGGGTTAATTTTTGTGTGGTTCTATTCTAATTCACCTGGTACAGGTAGTCCTCGATTTACAACAGTTCATTTAGTGATCGTTCAGAGTTACAAGGGCACTGAAAAAAGCGACTGATGGCCGTTTTTCACACTTACGACCTTAGCAGCATTCCCACAATCACGTGATTAAAGTTCAAATGATTCATATTTATGACGGTTACAGTGTGTCCCAGGGAATCGTGTGATCCACTTTTGAGACCTTCTGACAAGCAAAGGCAACGGAGGAAGCCGGATTCAGTTAACAATTGTGTTACTAACATCACAACTGCAGTGATTCACTTAACAAACTGTGGCATAATGATTGTAAAATGGGACAAATCTTACTTAATGGATGTTTCACTTAGCAACGTAAACTTTGGGCTCTATTGTGGTTGTAACTGGAGGATGATTTGTACTTTTCTTTTGTGCGTGCAGTCCTGCTTTAACTGCTGGGGAGAAAGTTTGCTGCCCCAATTTGTGGTGAATTTGCACTGAGCCAGAGCCCTGGTTGTCTAAAATGATTTATAAAATCTCAGTAGGACATTCTTCAGAGAATCTGTTCCCCATAACAGTAGCCATGCAGAATATCTTTTTCCATTTTTTTTTTAAAAATACCTTCTTACTCAATTATTCATCCTTGCTGGAGCCGTCTTGTTCTGAAATGGAAATTTAAAGTATGACAAAATGGGGACAGTTTCTCAAGGATGATCAGAACGTAGACTCCAGTTAGTAGAAAACCAACTTGGTGTAGTACTGGCTTAGAAAACTGGACTGACACACACTCTCTCTCTCCCTCTCTCTCTCTCTCTCTCTCTCTCTCCCTCTCTCTCTCTCTCTCCCCCCCCTCTCTCTCCCTCTCTCTCTGTGTGTGTGTGTATGTGTGTAAGAGAGAGAGAGAGAGAGAGAGAGAGAGAGAGAGAGATGAATAGATGGAGATATGAATAGATGGAGAGATGGAGAGATGGATAGAAATGGAGATGATGGAGATGAGATGATGGATATAGAGAGACAGATATAGAAGAATGAATGGATGGATAGATAGATACAAACAAGATTGGTTAAGTAATAATAAGACAATTGCGATAATTTTGACAATACCTTTAATGCTATTAAACAACATCATCTGCCTATCCCAAATCCTTGGGAAGGATTCAATAGGTGGACACAAATGTCCGATCCATTCTAAACATCTGGCTGACTGTGCAACTGAGTCTAATAATAATAGTCGTGCTAGTTCGTTTGTCATTTTCTGGTTTTGGGGCACAAAAGGAAGCAAAGCCTGGGTGGGAATCCATTTCTCTTCCATCCAGCTGATTTCTGCTTGAGATAACAAGGCCATCAGTTCTCTCCAGCTGAACGTATTAATCCGTTTTATGTGTTCCACTGAATTTGCTGCCCATTAACTGCCATTTGACTTATACATTAAATTAGTAAATAAAACCAGGACTCCTGTCTTGGGTGATCCATGTGAGCCTGAGAACGGAATTCCTGCAGTCTGGAGCCAGCTGCTTTTCCTCCAGATGGATGAGCAGAGTCAGTCCTGTTGGGCTCTAGGCGATGATGGGCTCTGGAATCCGCCGATGAACATAATAGCTTTCTTGCCTCTATTAGCCTTCCTGGTGGGCTACACTACAAATAGTCCTCGACTTACAGCCAAAATTGAGCTCAATTTTTCTGTTTTTAAGTAAGACATTTGTTGTGAGTGTTGCCCTGTTTTATGACTTTCCTTGCCACGGCTGTTAAGTGAATCACTGCAGAATGATAAGTTAGTAACCTGGTTGTTGTCAATCTGGCTTCCCCATTGACTTTGCTTGTCAAACAACAACAACAACAACAATAATAATAAAGTTGGAAGGGACCTTGGAGATCATCTAGTCCAACCCCCTGCTCAGGAAGGAAACCCTATACCATTTCAGACAAATGGCTGTCCAATTTCTTCTTAAAACCTTCCAGTATTGGAGCATTCACAGCTTCTGGAAGCAGGTTGTTCCACTGATTAATTGTTCTAATTGTCAGGAAGTTTCTCCTTAGTTCTAGGTTGCGTCTCTCCTTGATTAGTTTCCATCCGTTGCTTCTTGTCCTGCCTTCAGGCACTTTGGAGAATAGCTTGACCCCCTCTTCTCTGGGGCAGCCCCTGAGATACTGGAATACTGCTATCATGTCCCCCATCGTTCAAAAGGGGATTACATGATCCTGGCACATAGTAAAGACCATAAATACGAACCAGTTGCCAAGCGTCTGAATTTCGATCATATGATCAAAGGTCGTAACTATGAAAAACGGTCATAAGTTACTTTTTTCAGTGCCATTGTAACTGAACAGTCACTAAACACACCATTGTAAGCTAAGGGACTACCTGTATTCTCCTTCAGAACCTGAGAGATTTCAGCCAAAGTTTCCATCCAGGAGACATTTAATTGAAATTAAAATTAAATATTTGAGTTTCATTGGAGGGCGTTACGTGAGTTCAATCTGAGCATCAGCAGCTTTCTGAATCATTATTTTATGACAGTAAGGAGGGATGAAGGCTAAGATTGTGTATCAGGGTGGATTAGGCTAGAAAGGGATTGAGAGGTTTATAATTCCAAATAGCAAGAGCCCAGCCCTGCTTTGGGTAAGTTCTGTCGACTAAGCTGTCCGATTAATATTGTAAGCTGCCCAAAGTCCCCCCGAGGCGAGATGGACGGCAAACAAATTTAATTTATAAATAAATTATGCCATGGTTTAATTGGGTAGAACATATTTCCTACAAACACAGCACTTGTGCTTTATGAACCTGAGATTGGCATGTAGTACATTGTTGTGAATTCAGCCTTGTTTTAGCAATAACCTCAACTCCCAAACACTAGCTTGGTCTGTTTCTTCCCGGCCACCGAGGGGACATTTTCTTTCTTTTTTTTTTTTTTTATTAAAGAGTTTTATAAATTTTACAAAAAATAAGAAACAATACAAAAACAAAAAACAACATATACAAATAAAAAACAAACATTACCCAACAAAACCCCCCTTCCCCCACCCCTACCCAAACCCCCCCTTCCCCCCCCAGGACCTCCCAGAGCAGAATATAGGCTTAATTAAAGAAAAAGTTAAAAAAAATTATAAAAAAAGAATATAAAATAGAATATATATATATATATATATATATATATATATATATAAAGTTAAAAATTATGAAAAAACTATATAATATTTTTTATATCAAATTTAAATTGTATGAATTTTATCCATTTATCCCAAACAGCAAAAAATTTCTCTTGCGTTTGTCCCTTTAAGAAAGCCGAAATCTTTGCCATTTCCGCCAAATGAGACACTTTAAGAAACCATTCCTGCAATGTAGGCAAAGATTCCTTCTTCCAATATTGTCCTACTAACAGCCTCGCAGCTGTTATCAAGTTTAACATCAATATAACCTCCTTTGTGTCACAATCAGTAACTATACCTAACAAAAATAATTGTGGAGTAAATTTTACCCTCCTTTTAAAAATTCTCTGGATATTCCACCATATCTTAATCCAGAATGCTTTTATCTCTCTGCACGACCACCAAATATGATAATAAGTAGCATCCATACAACCACATCTCCAACATTTAGGTTGTAAGTCAGGGTACATAAAAGACATTTTTTGTGGATCAAGGTGCCATCTATAAAACATTTTATAAAAATTCTCCCTTAAGTTCTGTGCTTGTGTAAATTTGACATTTCTCACCCAAATAATTTCCCAGGTGTCCAATGGAACTGGCTCACCAAAATTCTGCGCCCATCTAATCATACAATCTTTAATTAGTTCCGTTTCTGAATCCAATTCAACTAAAACCCCATAGATCCTCTTAATGTGGGTTTGTCTTTGATCCTTCACTTGCTTAATAAGATTTTCATCTTCTCTGTAAAAACCCACCTTACAGTCCATCTTCCATCTATCTAATAATTGCCTATATTGGAACCAAGAATAAATAATATTTTCTTGTGCTAACTCTTCCTGTAATTTTAACTGCCAGTTTTGGGGACATTTTCAAAACTGGTTGTGACAATGACTTTGTTGAATCTCCTCCTGGCAGCTGAACGTGACCTGGGGTCGCAAACATTGGAGATGCGTCGAGACACTAAGAACGGCCGAAGTAGATGGAGACCTTTACAGCCCGGAGCAGAGCAACGGCTACTCAGCAAAGTAAGTCATCCTTCCTTTGTTTTTCTAACTGCCTCTGCTCCGACATAAGAGCTGTGTAAGATCTATCTCTATTGGAGGTTCGTCAGCTTTTGTATTACAGTTTTAGCCATTAGATTAAGATATGTCACGGCAAAGCAAAAAAAAAAAAAAAAAAAAGCCATTTGGGCTGGAGATTGACCAGGGACTTAAAATCACCTTTCCTTCCATAGAGGGGAAAAAAAAAAACTTGGGGGCAATTTTTATAGTTGGCTGCCCCTTGGATTCCCCATATTTTATTGGTCTTTGCAGAGATGCTGCTGAAATAACCTGAGCAATGTGCTGGTGCCATTTATGCTTTCCAAAAGGGCTTCCAATTTGCAGCATAATTGCTTCCCTCTCAGTGAATTTGGAATGGCCACAACAGTGTAGCAATAGCAATAGCACTTAGACTTTTATACCGCTTCACGGGGCTCCACAGCCCTCTCTAAGCGGTTTACAGAGTCAGCAAACTCCAACAATCCGGGTCCTCATTTTACCAACCTCGGAAGGATGGAAGGCTGAGTTGATCTTGAGCGGGTGAGAATCAAACTGCTGAATTGCTGGCAGTCGGCAGTCAGCAGAATTAGTTTGCAGTACTGCATTCTGACCACTGCACCACCATGGCTCAGGACAGACCCTTGGGATAGCTCTCCTGCGGTCAGAGACCCACGTTAGGAAAAACAAGACCATTTGCCAAGAGCGTTCAGACAAGGTCCAAACGAAAGATCTGATCAAGGTGTATAAAAATTGGCAGTCCAAAATTAAAACAACGAAAGAGCTAAAAATAAAAAAAATATAATGAAATAATAAAATAAAAATTTATTTATAGCAGATATACGCACACACACACACACACACACACACACACATGCAGACAGACACATGTGTATGCTAATGACAAGCTAGATCAGCGGTTCTCAACCTATGGGTCGTAACCCCATTTGGGGTCGATCAACCATTTCACGGGGGTCGCCAAGCAAGGCTGTCCGCCATTTTTTTCCCCTTTTCCGGCGGGTGCTTTACCTCCCTTGGGCTGGGCCAGCTGGTGGCCCAGCTGGTGGTCGGCCTGCTCTGTCTCTGCCGCTTGCCAGCTACGCCTCGGCAGGCACAGGGGGCGGCACCATGCATGCACGGTGCTCCCGGGCAGGGAAATTCCTCGACTTACAACCGGTTGGGTAATCCTTGACTTACGACCGGTTTAGTCCTCGACTTACGACCGGTTTAGTCCTCGACTTACGACTGGTTGGGGGGGTCGCGGCATTAAAAAGGTTGAGAACCACTGAGCTAGATGTAGAGGGCTTAGCCAAGTCGGCAGAGGAAAGCGCAGGGCCTGAACAATGGCCCGGATCGGGGGTTGGAGAATGCTAGCCTGACGGTGCAGCCTCAGCCGGGTCAATCAGACACACGACAGGCTGAGCCAGGCGAGCCGCAGCTGCAGCGAGTTGGCCAGGAGGCTCCAGGCGAGGGCTGGGAGCAGCTTCCGCCTGTTAGTGACCAGGAGGAGGTGGTGGACTTCACACTTCCTCCCGATCCAAGCACATGTAGGGCAGAGAGGAGATAGGCACAATGTCGGTTGGCTAACTACTTGCGAGGAGACAACCTCACCCCTCGTGAAGGTCCACGTACTTAATCCTGCCCGAGAACTTGAGCATTGCTGGAGCAACGTGTCCAGTTCGGTGCCTTGTGTGTTTGTGCCGTGTATCCTGGCCCTTTGGACTTGTGGATTGTTTTCCTGGACCTTGTGTGTGCCCGTTGGGCTCGGTTTACCCAGTGACTCTTGCCGTGCTGAACTCAGAATCCGAACTTGCACAATGGGGTTGCTTTCCGAGGGCCTGTTTTGGGTGTGTGTGTGTTTGTGTGTGAATAAACTCAAGTAGAATTCTTGTGTGTGTGTGTGAGGGGAGCAGAGCAACACACAATGGCCTTGAAGCAAAGGAGGAAAACCTATTACCAAGGCAACGGTCAGATAAAAGAGCATGGAGCCCAGGGCAAGAAAGTAATGGGAATAAATGTCTCAGACATGCTTTTCCTAGTTCACACAAAGATAAAGTGAGGGAGAAGGATGCACATTAAGACACGGAGAATTCTGTTGCTATATTTGTTCCAACAGAAATAGTTTCAGATTTATATGGCCTTGGTTTCTTGATCTGGTCAACCTTATAGGCCTGAAACTAAGATTCATTGTGTGTGGGTTTGGCCAGGTTGGACCATGTCTATATTTTTGTTTTATCTAGACCAGCTTCCTCTCTCCTCCCGGGCTATTTTCTTTGCTCCAGAGATCTTTACAATCATGGTGACCTGCTTTATGACCATCATAAAAATGGTCGTCAAATCAAATCTGATCATGTGGTATCTCGACTTATGACCGTCGCAACTTAAAGACGGAAAATTCCAGGCTCCATTGGGGTTGCAAGTCAAGGATTACCTGTAAGGTGCTCATCATTCTCATTCAACCTGATTGGCCTTTATGGTGTTCCTTTACCTGCTGCCTTCCAGCTGACATGAGAGATTCCCAGCTAGGGAAACAGTTCTACATGCAGGGAAGAGCAAAAATCTAAACAAGAAAAATAGCATTTTTGCTCACTCAGAGAAGAAATGATGCTAAACAGCTTATCTTCATGTAGGGCAGTGATGGTGAACCTTTTAGAGACCGAGTGCCCAAACTGCAACCCAAAACCCACTTATGCATCGTCGGGTGCCAGGTGGGTATCGCACATTGGCTAGGTGTGGCCCATTGGGTGGGTGTGGCCCATTGAGTGGGTGTGGCCCATTGGGTGGGCATGGCTGTGGTGGTAACAGCAGACTGGGTGGGATTAAAAAGTTCAATCAATCAATTTCAACTTTGCAAGATCTTTTTTTTTCCTGCAAGAAGTTGAAATTGACTGATTGATTGAACCTTTTTTTTTGGTGCACTGTAGCGGAGGCCTAAAGCAAAAAGATTTTATAAAACCCAGCTGAAGACCTAGGACTGGGGCGATGGCACGCGTGCCCACAGAGAGGGCTCTGAGTGCTGCCTCTGGCACCCGTGCCGTAGGTTCGCCGCCACTGATGTAGCGTCTATAAGCCATTATCCGGGGACGCTGTCAACTTCATTATACTGTAAGATAATGTTACCATTTTGGGGGAAACTGTAGCAGTGCAGTCTGTCTCTGATTAGCCAGATTTAATAAATCAAAACCTTTTCCTCTCCAGTCACGTACAGCCAAACCTACTATAAATTAACCAATTTACTCTGTGGCTTATTGGCTTTGTGGTCAGATGAAACACACTTCTGCAGCTCTCGCGTCTTCTCTTGAGGCTCATTACTCTTTCGGTCTTTCCAACCACGTTGGGATGGATGAAATGGAGCGGGTGTTTTTCTTTTCTTTTTGAGATTTTGCAGAATGAAAACAAAAGAGAAAACCACAATTAACTTGATTGGGTTTTTCCCCCGTGAAAACAGTCCAAGGCTGAGCAATCCTTTGTGGTTTGGGATATGGTTGATAAAGGATTTATGTAAAGATTTCTAGCCTTCCCTTTCAACTGCTCAGGCCCCGTTCAGAGGGGATTAAAACCAGGAAAAAAGTTTTAACAGGTTTAAAAGACAAAAAACAGTGGTTTGCCACTAACTGCTCACCAATGATTTTCTCAACTCCCCCGTACAGAAAGTCCTCAACTTATAAGAGTTTGTTTGTCCAGTGCAACATCCCCATGATCACATGATCAGAATTTGGACACTCAGCAACTGAGTGACAATTCATGACGGTTGCAGCGTCCCGGGGTGTTCAGGAGTGGGAATGAAGAGCAAAATTTTAGTGGGGTAGATAAAGAACTCGCCCTATCAAAATTTAAGGGCTGCTAAGTTGGCAGCTGGTCTCAGATTTGATCTTCTCTAGTTCTCTTTAGGAGAAAGGCTGGTGTAGGAGGGAGGGCATACAAGATTGTGTTACTGTGACCTTATAATAAAAGTAGTTTTTTGTATTCATAAATTTGGTTTCCTGGTCTGGACTACGTTTTTCACACTTATGACCGTTGCAGCATCCCCATGGTCAGAGGACCCAAATTCAGATGCTTGGCCACTGGCATGTACTTACGACGGCTGCAGGGCCGTGTGATCCCCTTTTAGGATCTTCTGACAAGCAAAGTCCAATTCGCTTAACAACTGCAGAGATTCACTGAACAACCTTGGCAAGAAAGGTCATAAAACGGGGCAAAACTCATTTAACACCTGTCTTGCTTAGCAAGGGCTCAGCTGTGGTGGCGAGTGGAGGACTCGCGGCAGCGTAAGCCAGATCTGAACTCGGATCTGTTTAGCCAAGACTGGGGCTGCTAGATTTTAGCAGGATAATCAAGTCCTGAGCTTTATTGGGCGTTCGGGATCTGATGACGGTGTATCATCCACAGAGTTTGGGTTGTTTAAAACATCCCCCGTTTGACCTGTTTTTTTTAAGAACAGACATGCAAGAACAAAAGGAAACAAGTCCTATAAATGGAAAAGGGAGGAGAAACGGATAATTAGGACTTCAAATTGAGGTGGGTGAACTCATACCTGCCTTGTTGGGAACGAAGCCAAAATGAAGCTGGAAAGGTTTCCTCCCCTGCAGGGCAGGCCTTTGTCTTTCTGCATGGCTAGCAGAGTGGAAAGAAGAAGCTTCAGTTCCCACCAGAAGACGCTTCCCAAACGTGCCCCTGCTTGAAAGTATTTAAAGTGGCACTTTGTCTCCGACAAACGCTCCTAAATATACACCCGTGCGTGCGTGCGTGCGTGTCTTGGGCTGATGAGAACTGCATTGCACTGTTTTAATGTTGTGCTATAAAGGGAGCCGCTAACTGGCAGTGTGTATTTTGTTCTAAGTAAATCTCCTTTTGCTGCAGGAGGCTTACATTCGTCAGAGAGATGAGGCCGGTTGCTGCCAGTTGCCAACATCTGAGTTGGCCATTTCTTCTTCCTTTGAAAAGGAAGCTTCGGTTTTTCTTTCTCCTTCCACAGGAACTTGAGAATTTATTTCAGTTCTTTTCCCTCTCCCTCTCCCTTCTCTCCCTCTCCCTGTTCCTCTCCTGCTCCCTCTCCCTCTCTCCTCTTCTTCTCCACTTCCTCCTCCCCTTCCTCTCCCCCTACCTCTCCCTCTCCTGCTCCGTTTCCCCCTCCACACCCTCTCGCCCTCTTCTTCCTCTCCCTCTACCCTCTCCTTCTCCCCTCTCCCTTTCCCCCTCTCCCTCTCTCCTCTTTTTCTCTACTTCCTCCTCCCCTTCCTCTCCCCTACCTCTCCCTCTCTTGCTCCGTTTCCCCCTCCACACCCTCTCGCCCTCTTCTTCCTCTCCCTCTCCCCTCTCCCCTCTCCCTTTCCCCCTCTCCCTCTCTCCTCTTTTTCTCCACTTCCTCCTCCACTTCCTCTCCCCCTACCTCTCCCTCTCCTGCTCCGTTTCCCCCTCCACACCCTCTCGCCCTCTTCTTCCTCTCCCTCTCCCCTCTCCCCTCTCCCTTTCCCCCTCTCCTCTCTTCCTTCTTCTCTCTACTTCCTCCTCCACTTCCTCTCCCCCTACCTCGCCCTCTCCTGCTCCGTTCCCCCTCCACACCCCTCGCACCCTCTTTCTTCCTCTCCTCTCCCTCTCCTTCTCCCTCTCCCTTTCCCCCTCTCCCTCTCTCTCCTCTTTTCTCTAATTCCTCCTCCCCTTTCCCTTCCCTACCTCGCCCTCTCTTGCTCCGTTGCCCCAGCCACCCCTCTCAGCCCTCTCTTCCTCTCCCTCTCCCTCGTCCCCCTCTCCCTTTCACCTTTCCCCTCTCCTCCTCTCCTCTTTTTCTCCACTTCCTCTCCACTTCCCTCTCCCCTACCTCTCCCTCTCGTGCTCCGTTTCCCCTCCACACCCGCCCTCTCCTCGCACTCTTCTTCCTCTCCCTCTCCCCTCTCCCTCTCCCTTTCCCCTCTCCCTCTCTCCTTCGTTTTCCTTCCACTTCCTCCCTCCCCTTCCTCTCCCCTAACCTCTCCCTCTCCTGCTCCGTTCCCCTCCACACCCTCTCGACCTCTTCTTCCTCGCCCTCTCCCCTCTCCCCTCTCCCTTTCCCCCTCTCCCTCTCTCCCTCTTTTTCCTCCACTTCCTCCTCCCCTTCCTCTCCCCTACCTCTCCCATCTCCTGCTCCGTTTCCCCCTCCACACCCTCTCGCCCTCTTCTTCCTCTCCCTCTCCCCTCTCCCCTCTCCCTTTCCCCCTCTCCCTCTCTCCTCTTTTTCTCCACTTCCTCCTCCACTTCCTCTCCCCCTACCTCTCCCTCTCCTGCTCCGTTTCCCCCTCCACACCCTCTCGCCCTCTTCTTCCTCTCCCTCTCCCCTCTCCCCTCTCCCTTTCCCCCTCTCCCTCTCTCCTCTTTTTCTCCACTTCCTCCTCCACTTCCTCTCCCCCTCCCCTCTCGCTCTCCCTGTCTCCCTCCAATTCCTCTCCCGCTTCCCCTCCCCACTCCCTCTCCAACCCCGCTGGATGTCCAGAGTGTCTGCAGGGTAGGGTCAAAAATGTCAAGATGTTCTCCACAAGGCTGGGATGGGAGCTGTGCCTGCCTATATGTCACACGTGCAAAGAAAAGCGTCAGTTCAAACACAGGACACATAATCCTAGGGCAGGGAGGGACTTTAGAGGTCTTCCAGTTCTGATCAAAGCAGGAGAACTTACATCATCCTGGTTAAATGTTTGCCCAATCTGTTCTTGAAAACCTCCAGTGTTGGAGCACCCAAAACTCTAAGAGGCCAGCTCTTCCGTTGGTAAACAGTTCTCACTGTCAGAAAATTTCTCCTGACTTCTAGGTTGGTTGGTTTATTTATTTATTTATTTATTTATTTTCAAATATTTATATGCCGCCCAATCCCAAAGGACTCACTCAGGTTGGCAGCTGCGCCACTCTGCCGGCTCATACCTAAGTGGTTTTCCAGTAGGAGACCCAGATCCCTCTGACAGTTGCTCCTGTGGAGCCAGATATCCCCTGTTCTATACCTGTGCATCTGATTTTTCCTGCCCAAGTACAAGACTGTACTTTTCTCACCCCTGAATCACCTCTTTTTGACAGGCCCCAGTGCTCAAATCTGTCAAGGTTCTTCTGAATCCTGAGTCTATGATCTGTAGTATCAGTTATTCCCCCCAGCTTAGCATCATCTGAAAGTTCGATGAGTTCTCCTTCTCCACCCTCATTTAGATCACTTACGAAGATGTTGAAGAGTACTGGGTCCAAATCAGAACTTTGGGGCACCCCACTTTATGCTTCCCTCCATGTAGCTGTAGTTCCATTGAGGGCTGCACGTGGAGTGCAGCTGGTCAGTCAATTGTAAATCCATCTGATGGAGATGCTGCTGCTGTCTATCCCACATTGTTCTATCTCAGTGATGGTGAACCTTTTAGAGACTGAGTGCCCAAACTGCAACCCAAAACCCACTTATGCATCGTTGAGTGCCGGGTGAGCGTGGCTCATTGGGTGGGCGTGGCCTATTGGGTGGGTGTGGCTGCGGTGGTAACGGCAGACTGGGTGGGACTAAAAAGTTCAATCAATCAGTTCCAACTTTGCAAGATCTTTTTTTTCCCCCGCAAAAAGTTGAAATTGACTGATTGATTGAACCTTTTTTTTATTTTTGCACAGCGGCGGAGGCCTAAAGCGAAAAGGTTTTATAAAACCCAGCTGAAGGCCTAGGACTGGGGTGACGGCGCACGTGCCCACAGAGAGGGCTCTGAGTGCCACCTCTGGCACCCGTGCCATAGGTTTGCCACCACTGTTCTATCTTGTCAAAAGTAGATTGTGCTCAAATGCCTTACTGCAGGGTCCCCGACTTTTCTGGCTTTGCTGGCCAGTGGCAAGGGTAGGAGGGAAAGAGAGGATGGTTCCATGTGTGCAGCAGGTGAGTGTGCAAGTGTGTGAGCCCCCGGCTCACTCAAGTGAAGTTGTGTATCCTCCTCACTTGCCTGCTGCTTGCGCATCCTGCTTCCAAACGGGCCACAGCCCAGGGATTGGGGACCCCTGCCTTACTGAAGTCCACATATACTAGGTCTACAACATTTCCCTGATCCACTCATTTGTTGGATAAATTACATACTTGTGGTCACTCAATTGCATGCATCTTACCTTTTTCAGCCCATAGATACTTCTGAAACAGGGATAATTTATTATATTCCCAGATCAGATGGCTGGAGAAAAGATGCACGCGTGTACCTTGTAATCACGTGACTAAGTACAGGAATTCCAAGTGAGAGCTTTACTTTACTTCTGTCAAAGAAATTCTGAAAGCAAATTCCCTTTCCTCTTTTGAAGAAGGGCCAAAGGTGGAGGAAGAGGAAACGAGGACAGTTTTTTAAAAAAAATCTTTTTACTTTTGCAGGGCAGTTTCATTAAAGAGGTCTGGGACAAGCAAGGTGGCCCCATGGGAAACCTCATCTCCAGCCTGACATTGATCTCTTTCCCTGCCTGCCTTGTGCGCAATTTGTTATTTGTTTCATCGGAATCACTTCCTTCCACCTCTCATGCCCCCCTTCCCAAATCCTAAAGATTGCACAAAGAGCCAGGAATATGCGCATTGCTGCAGGACAGCCAAAATTCACCTTGTCTTTTTCTCTGTGCATTCGACATGCACACTACAAATTCTGGAGCTGCAAAAGGCCAGCTTTCTAAAAAGCCCTCTGTGCTAATAGCAATCAAAAGAAGGCAGGTCTGCTGCAGAGCAAAGTTATTTAACATTCACTAAGGGTGCCCAGATCTCTCTAAGCCTATTTCTGACGGCTGAAGGGGGAAAGATCCCCCTCCTGGGAGTCAGGCCATTAGTCCTCTGCTTTTCTGGGGGAAGAGCTGATGAAGCAAACTTCCATAAAGGAAAGCTTGCAGATGGCGCTTTTCTCCAGGGATGCAATAGCAGGATCTTTTACCCCCTCTATTTCCCAGTTTTAGAGAAGCGGAAGGTCAAGGATGGAAGAGCGTTCTGCCCCAACTTTAGAGTCCATTTATTTTTCACTCCTCTTGGGGGTGCTGACTGAGCATTTCAAGTTTAGAGGGCAAATCTCTCCCCATCTTAGTTTCTGTTTCTTGCTTGCTGTTTTTAATGTGGCCCTGTAATTCTCTCCTCTGCGTGGGGACCACGAAGCTACTAGACTAAGGTTTCTCAGATGGCAGCTTGAACATGGGTGAACTCCCAGAGTTCCCCAGCCAGCCGCATAGATAGATAGATAGATAGATAGATAGATAGATAGATAGATAGATAGATAGATAGATAGATAGATAAAAGATAGATAGATAGATAGATAAAAGATAGATAGATAGATAGATAAATGCTAGATAAAAGATAGATAAATAGATAGACAGACAGATAGATAGATAGATAGATAGATAGATACATAAAAGATAGATAAATAGATAGATATAGATGATAGATAGATAGATAGATAAAAGATAGATAGATAGATAGAAGATAGATAAATAGATAGATAGATAAAAGATAGATAAATAGATATAGATGATAGATAGATAGATGCTAGATAAAAGATAGATGATAGATAGATAGATAGATAGATAGATAGATAAAAGATAGATAGATAGATAGATAGATAGATAGATAGATAGATAAAAGATAGATAGATAGATAGATAGATAAAAGATAGATAGATAGATAGATAAAAGATAGATAGATAGATAGATAGATAGATAGATGCTAGATAAATAGATAGATGCTAGATAAATAGATAGATAGATGCTAGATAGATGGATGCTAGATAGATGGATGCTAGATAGATATAAATAGATGATAGATATAGATAGATGATAGATGATAGATAGATATATAGTAGATAGATGATAGATATAGATAGATGATAGACAGACAGAGACTCCATTAAAACCAGTGGAGTCAATTTAGACAAACCATCAGATAATGGGCTTCTTTTAAGGTCCCAGTTTAATCATAACACCAGAGGGCTAAAACCCAAAAATTACCTGTGCACCATTCTGCCTAGTTTGACCCTTGCACAAGGGGCAGCTGTTTTGCTCGCACAGATCATGTTGACATCGGACTGCTCCTTCATAGTGACCGAGCATCCATTTTTAGCCTGCAGCTGGTCTCAGGGAGTGTTTTGTGGACTCTACTCCTGTGTTGTCCAGCCTAAAGCTTTGGAGCTGTCCCTTAGGAGAGGCTTTTGGCATGCCACAGATGTATTTAATCCCACTGACATTAATGTGGAAAAAAAAGAAAAAAAAAAGGAGAGCTGAAGGCTTTGCCTGGCACGAAGGTGAAAAAAGACAAGTGAACTGAATCCCAAGCAGGCTGCTGCAGATACATCTTGAACTAGGGGTTCAGTGTGATAATTGCTTGGTAATTAGGCAGATAATTGACAAAGGCACTTTAGCCCAGTGGTTTTCAAACTCAGCCCTTTGAAGATGTGCGGACTTCAGCTTCCAGAGTTTCTCAGCCAGCCATGAAGGGGAATGGAGCCACAGAGTGCAGTGTTGTAATATAGGTAGTCCAGAATAGAATAGGATAGAGTAGAG
This sequence comes from Crotalus tigris, assembly GCF_016545835.1. NCBI lineage: Eukaryota > Metazoa > Chordata > Lepidosauria > Squamata > Viperidae > Crotalus > Crotalus tigris. The sequence continues at coordinate 193,254 of NW_024097235.1, forward strand.
TAGAGCAGAGTAGAGTAGAGTAGAGTAGAGCTGGAAGGGACCTTGGAGGTCTTCTAGTCCAGCCCCCTGCTCAACGAGGAGAACCTATACCATATCAGACAGGTGAATGTCCAGTCTCTTCTTAAAAACCTCCAGTGATGGAGCGCCCACGATTTCTGGAGGCAAGCTGTTCCCTTGGTTTATTGTCCTCACTGTCAGGAAGTTTCTCCTTAATTCCAGGTTGCTTCTCTCTTTGATTAGCTTCCAACCATTATTTCTTCTCCTGCCCTCTGGTGAACAACCTGGCCCCCTCTGCCTTGTGGCAGCTCCTCAGATACTGGAACACTGCTATCATGTCTCCCCTATTTCTTCTTTTCTTTAGACTAGCCAAACCCAAGTCCTGCAGCCGTTCTTCATGCATTTTGGTCTCCAGGCCTTTGATCATCTTAGTTGCTCTTCTCTGAACGTTTTCCAAACTCTCAACATCTTTTTACTTACAACTATTTAAAAAAAAATGACATATGATGGTTGCATCATCCCCAGGGTAACATGATCAAATTTTGGATGCTTGGCAACTGGTTCATATTTGTGATGATTGCAGAATCCCATTTGTGACTTTCCCAGCCAGTTTCTGACAAGCGAAGTCAACGGGGGAAGCTGAATTTGCTTAACAACCACATGATTCACTTAATAACTGTGGTGATTCACTTAACAGGGGCAAAAAGGTCCTAAAATTGGGCGTGGTTCACTTAACAGCCACCTTGCTTAGCAATGGAAATTGTGGTCGTAAATTGAAGACTACTACCTGTATAAAATCTGTCAAAAACCTCTCTCTAGTTTAATAGCCCTCTGGTCCAGTGATATAAATAAGTTACATTTCCATTGCATTTCACTGCAATATGACTGCTCACATCAATGGTTCACAGTCTTTCTTTTTTCAAAAAAAAAAAAAAATCACATATAACACAGTCTATCAGAAGAAAGCAAATTGCTGGAAATTGTGTATCAGCTGTGACGCTGTTTTTCTTTCTTCCTTTAAAACAGAAATGTAGATCAAAGATATTCTTAGGGAGGACAAATGCATTCAGTTTGGAGCTGAAGTGGGTTGAAGAACAGTTGCAGCAGAATCATAATACGGTTCTTGGACCATTTCTTTTACAAATTGTATCAAAAGAGGCTCCATATGCCAGGAGAGGCAACAGATATGTGTTGACAAGTGCTTTTTTTTTAATGAATGAAAAAAAGGTAAACTGCTAGACTAGAACACTACCCCATTGAAATAGTTGGTGTAGATTTCTGCACCTTGTGATTTACATCCCTCTAAACCTAGCCTGGTTTTGATCATCTCTATTTTATGTAAGACACATTCCAGCCTCCCACTACACATTTCTGTATTTATGGCTATCTTCTGTTTTTGCTTAAGGGCAAAATGTTGGCTTTTCTTCTGCTCATATCTATCTAGCCAAACAGCAGGAAGAAAGATGGGCAAATTATTAGACAGTTGCCACATTTTGCAGTGGTGATGGGATGGAGGTGGTCAAGATGACGAAGTATTTTGAAAGTCTGATAAGATAACATTTATTGTCATTTTTTTACTGTGGGCACACTGGCACACATTAAAAATGAAATCCTGTGGTTTGCTCTCAAAAGTGTACACATACATAACACACATATAAACATGCTATATACAACCTATGTATATACCTGCACCCTAACATATAAATACACTGAGGAGTCAAAGCGGCTTTCTATGGTCCAGCAGCCATCTTTGAAGGACGTAAGATGATGTCTCGGAGATAAAACCTGCAGAGTTACATCTTGTGTTTGGCGTAGCTAGCAAGGGAGGTTGATTCCTGGATAGAAAGAATAAATAACCAAATGCCAACTCTATGCTAAAAAGTGCATTAGAGATCCAAGGAATTCTTTCTCGTCTTGTTTCCCTATAGATTTTGCTAACTGACTAAAGCTAAGAATAAGTCTGCGCATCATTGTCAGGTCTGATCACAAGAACCTACTTCTAAAGCTCATTCGAATTTTTTTCTTGCTCTTGCTGACCTGAAAATGGATTTCCAGGGGCAAGCCTCCCAATATAAGTGAAATTGCAGCTTTATGGTTTTCATGGCCAGCCAGAATAACGGAATAACAGAATTGAAGGGATCTTGGAGGTCTTCTAGTCCAACCCCCTGCTCAGGCAGGAGACCTCTACCATTCCAGACAAGTAACTGTCTCACAACTTCTGAAGGCAAGAGGTTTCACTGGTTGATAGTTCTCACTGTTAGGAAATTTCTCCTTAGTTCTAGGTTGCTTTGATCCTTGATTCCTTGAAAATCCAGTTGCCTCTTGAAAAAGCATTTTTGGGACATTTCTCCTTAATTATTTTCCATCCATTGTTTCTTGACTTGCCTTCTGGTGTTTTGGAGAATAGGTTGAGCTTCTCTTCTTTGTGGCAGCCCCTCAAATATTGGAACACTGCTATCATGTCGCCCCCTAGTCCTTCTTTTCACTTGACTAGACAAACCCAGTTCCTACATTAGATCTTATATTGGTTGGCTAAGAAAGTGCACTAGCTGAGCTCAAAGAAGTGGGCCATTGATTTAGAGCTGCAAGCAGACTTTCCATATCTACCCAAAAACACTTTCTTGAGCAGGGCTGAGCAACTTTGGCAATTTTATGACCTGTGGACTTCAATTCCCAGAATTACTGAGTCAGCCATGCTGGTTGCCATAATTGCCCACCCCTGTTCTTGAGACTCTCAAGCCCATCTTCTCCAACCAACTAGATATCCTCAGTCGCATAAGGATTCCAAAATTCATCCTTATCCAGATTCAATGTCCTCCTAAAAGCCATTAGTAAAGGAAGATTACACCCCCCCCAATTCCCTTCAAACAGAGATTCTGACCACGCAATGAAGGAAAAATTGAATTGATGGAACATGTTCCCTATTGCCCTCTCTATGTAGTATTCACCAGAAATAAGGTCAGGAAGTTGGATTAGACTACCTCCAAGGTCCCTTCCAGCCCTACAATTCTGTGTAATTCTAGTAATTCTAGTTCTATGTAATTATGATTTCTACTTTTTACTAAATATCCTGGCTGTCCAGATTTCTTTTATCTCAGGATGGTTATTATCAGATCAATCTGATTTTATTCCCTTGATCACAGCTACGTACTCTTCTATAGTTTGTACAGTACGCCATAGCATTAACTTAATCCTTTTCAGATATTTTAGAACAATTGTCCTTGTCCTTTTTATCTTGATTAATTGTGACTTTTATGTTTTATCTACTGGTCTGTGACCAAATAAAGATTGATTTGGTTTGAGCAGACTTCCAGGAAACTCTGAAACACTGTGGAACCACAGATTGCTCTATTTTCTCTCTCTCTTCGAGAATTCTATAAAGAATGTCTTCCTTTCTCACCAAACTGGGATGGTCTACCCACTGATCTTCTTTGTCCACATCTGTCCTTCTGAGAATATTCCTAAGAAGGATCTTATCTGAGGTTATCCGTAGCATCTGACCAAAATGTCAAGTGGTACAACTGAAAGCACCACCTGGGACCACACCCTATGGACACCCCATACTTATCAATGAAAGGTTTTAACAGTCACTTCCCAGATGTCTATGGAGATTCTCAGTCATCCAGGTCATAGTTGTCCCAAAGATGTTGTTTTCACAAGGCAATTGGGCTTTCTTGTTATCTGAAAAACTCTGGAGGATCTTCAGCCAACACAACATTCGTGCACACTTCAAACCCAAGAATACACTTAAGGCAGAAGCTTGTCCACCCCAAGTATAAAACACCCAGATACAAATTGAGCAACATGGTATATGCAGTACAATGCAGTGAGCCATGTGCAGATCTGTACATTGGGGAAAAACCACTTCACAAACGCATGGCACAACATAGGAGAACAAACCCATCAGGACAAGATTCAGCAGTTCATCATCTGCTTTTAAAAGACAAAGGCCACTTTGTTTACTCTAGCTTGTGTGCCCTACTGTAGAGGTGTGTTTTACCGTAGAGGTGTGTTTACTCTAGCTTGTGTGCACCACTGTGTGCCCTACTGTTTAGCAGTCTTGATTATTTAAGCCAGGGGTGTCCAACCTTGACAACTTTAAGACCTGTGGACTTCAACTCCCAGAATTCCCCAGCCAGCATGGCTGGCTGGGGAATTCTGGGAGTTGAAGTCCACAGGTCTTAAAGTTGCCAAGATTGGACATCCCTGATTTAAACCAAGATGATCTTGACTGCACCTTGGCCACCCAAGCTGGAGCTTCATGGATGTGGACCAATATCTAAAAAAAGGTTAAAATCATGGCAGCTGCACCAATGTTTGCCATGATCCTAACCCCTTTTTTTAGATACTTTTGGCCCGGGTGATTGAGTTTTCACCTAGACAGGGCTTCACTAAATCTTGTCCCCCTGGCTAAATAAGACTAGTCTTCCACTCCCAGGTAGCCCTGATCTAGGCCAAGCTGAACATAGCAGTTCCCCGCCCCACAAAGTCCCCAGCCAAAAAGCTAGCCCTAACTAAAAAGCATAATGACCTATAAGAAGAAGAAGAAAAAATAGGGCGCACTGATTTATTGACTTGCCAGTTGGAATAAGGTCTCCAGAGCTCTCTCTGCATGGCGGTGGGAAAAAATAACAGCAGGGACAGCAAAGATCAGTCTCTAGTAAAGGCTTTAATGAAGCTCCCCCCCCCCTCCAGTTTCCCGCTCCCAGATATTGAATTACTCACTTTCAATACCAATTTGGAGATACATTTTGAACTCCTGCCAGGCCGGTAGGTTTATTACAATAATTGCTGAGGAAAGCAGAAGCAAACAGATTGTCATGGAAGAAAGGACGTCGAGGGGATGGAAAAGAATTCATTGTTTGGAATTACAAGAGAGTCCTCAACTTACAACCATCGGCTCAGTGGGCGTTCAAAATTTGCCGCGGCATTGTAAAAAGTGAGTTGCAACTGATCCTTGCGTATACAACTCTTGCAGTATCCTCACAATCATTTCTGCCTCTTTCTGCTTTTGGTCCTTTTTCACATCCTTACGTGCATTTGGAATACTGCGTCCAGTTTTGATCACCATTGTTATGAAAAATAATGCTGAGACTCTGGAAAAAGTGCAGAAAAGGGCAACTAAGCTGATTAAAGGACTGGAGGTGAAAGCATGAAGAACAGTTGCAGGAGCTGGGTCTGGCCAGTCTAGAGTAGGGCTTTTCAACCTTTTCACCCATTGTACCACTTTTAGGATATGGCAATATCCGAGTACCACCAGTCGCCCAGCAAGGTGTCAAAAACTTGATGACCAAAAAAAAAAAAAAGGAAAAAAGGTGATAAACTACAAGTAGTCCTCAACTTACAACAGTTCGCTTAGTGACTGTTTGAAGTTACAGTGGCACTGAAAAAAGTGCCCCCCAAGCCACAGCCGAGCAAGACACCTGCCTGCCCGCCCGGCAGCGCTCTTCCTCCTGTCCGAGGTTTTCATTGTTGTGAGCATTTCTGTTGAGGATTGGCAGCGGGGGTGGGGTGGGGAGGTATTTGGTTTTTATTCCCCCCCCCCCATCTGCTGGGTGGTTGCAGCAGGTTTTGGTCACTTCACATGACCCTGGGACCATCATAAATATGAATCAGTTGCCAAGCATCTGGATGTAAATCACAAGACCCTGGACATGCTGCAACATTCCAGCTGATCGGCGCTTCTTCTGGACTCAGCTGGAGCCTGGTGCTGATCCTGGCACTTCCACTAAGCCCTGACAGCCCCGAAGAAGCGCCAATCAGCTGGAGCCTGGCACTGATCCTGGCGCTTCTGCTGAGCCCTGACAGCCCTGTAGCTCCAGCCGTCTCTCGCTCAGGCCTGTGCGGTGCTGCCACCGGTTCAGCCCATTCCCCTCCCCCACTACCACTTTTTTAGGATGGTTACGTGGCACCTGGCAGGTGCCAATGTACCACAGGTGGTACCCGTACCACTGGTTGAAAAGCCTTGGTCTAGAGAAAAGAAGGATTAGAGGTGACATGATAGCAGTATCCCAATATTTGAGGGGCTGCCACAAAGAAGAAGGGGTCATGTTATTATCCAACGCTCCAGAAGGCAAGACAAGAAACAATGGATGGAAACTAACAAAGAAGAGGAACAACCTAGAACTAAGGAAAATTTCCTAACGGTGAGAATAATTAACTGTTGGAAGCTTGACTTCAGAAGTTGTGGGAGCTCCATCACAAGAAGACTGGATAGCCACTTGTCTGGAATGGCATAGGGTCTCCTGCTTGAGTAGGGGGTTGGATTAGGAGACCTTCAAGGCCCAACTCTGCTATTCTGTTATTCTCTTTCTTTGGGTTCAAAAGCAGCTTACATTAGCCAGAGAAAGGAGATTTGTTTGTGTCAAGTGAATTGGCCTCTTTATTTTTATTTGTCTATAGTTTTCACTGGTTGGGTGGTTTAGTCTCCTGAATGCTTGGTTTAATTCCACCAGTTGAGACCTCTGTTAAGTGAGTCAAAACAAATGTGACTGTAGTATAGAGCCTGGCTAGAGATTTTGATGGTGTGTTCTGAGTGGAAGCCAGAAGCATGCAGGGTGATTTTTAGATTTCTGAGATAACAGGGTGTTTGTATGTCTATAGTGGACAAAGTAAGAAGGGGCAAGCAAAGAACCTACTGGCATCAAATCTGATGCAAAGTTGAACATACAACAATTGAAAGAAGCCGTGCTTGACCAGATAGCATGGAGAGTACTTGCTTATGAAGTCACCAAGGGTCAGACATGACTAAATGGCTAAAAACAACAAAAAGTGGACCCTTTTTTGGATGAATTGAAGTTGAGCTTGATGGTGAGGCAGAAGGTGTTGAGGTCAGGGTGGAATTTAATAAGTGATTCATTTCCAGGGTCCAGATGATATCATTGTCACCTCTGATTCTCACATAAAGGCGAGCGAGCGTTCCTCTTGATCCATCACAAAGATGCTGGCATATGGTGGAGCCATGACTGTGCCCATGACTGTGACATCGATTTGCAGGGATAGGCAAAGTTGAACTAGCTATGGATGAGCGTAATGCCAGTCTTGTGGGAAGACATCTTTCCTGACATCAAGGGTGACGTTCTTTTGATGGCTTGAAGCCCATTTGTTGTGGGGTATATTGATGCCCAAAGCACCTGCAGTAGCTAAAGTGACCTTGTTACAGAGATTGCCCATGGAGGTTGATCTTCTTAGGAAGTCTGTGATGTCTCTTACAGAGCAAGAAATGCCAGGGTCTGAATACAGAATCTATGAAACCTGATTCACTAGTTGTGATGGTCCCAGTGCTTGAAACAATGGAGTAGTTCAAGTTGCCTGTTTTGTGTATTTTGAAAAGTAGATAGAAGATGCCTCATTGTGGCTCCTAGGATCCCTCCGTGTCTCCATGCAGATATGCTGTTGTGTGTCCTTGTGTGTCAGATGATGCAGTTATTTCTGATATGTTGCTGGAGGATCTGAGGACCGAAGCTAGTGCTGGAGAATTGCTTGACATAATCCACCTTATTCATAATGACAACTGCTCCTCCGTCGTCAATTTGTTTATGATATCGCTGCTGTTCTTGGATGGCCTTTCATTCTGCCCGGCTGAGATTGTTGTTAGGGGAATTTTTTAATTGATGGTTGCAGCTTGAGCTTGTTGGCTAAAGCATTCAATACGGAAATCCAACTCAGTGTGGTACCCATCTAGGATGCTCGTGTTTATTTGTTAATGCATTTGCCTTGAGGTTGGTAACTGTACCCTTGAGTCTTGCTTCTTACCTTGAAAGTATTCCTTAAATCTCAATCTGCAGGAAAAAAATATGTTTTGATATCTCCATAGAATTGCATATTTTCTTGGCTAAGCATGTGGCTTGTTAGTTTTCAGTGTTGGTTATTTGTGTGTGTTTGTGGAGCCTTTCCATTATGGTGAGTGGATACTGGTAGAACCTTTTGTTGTGGTTGTTCAAGAAGGTTAAGTTGTGTAGTCTAGGTTCATTGACTTGTCCTGGTTAAGCTCTGATGTAGCCAACATTCCAGAGGGTGATTAACTTGTGCTTGTCTGTGAAGTATGTGTCAGGTGCAAGAAACCAGGAGCCAGAATAGAATTCAAAACCACAGTGAGTTTAATTCCATGCTACCTATACACAAAAATCTGATCTACTAACAGTCAAAGCAAATGGGTGCCAGATAAGCGTCAACGGACTTCAAGGGGGGGAGGCTGAACTGAGTTCTCTTACGGGGCTATAGACACTCCAAACTGATTATATATTTGACCCTGCCCTTGGACTCGGCCTGTTTATTTCTTACAGGATGCTGGTTAGATGGATTAGGAGTTGGAGAGCATGTGTCATAATCTTTGGCTGTAGTCTGTGGATTGTTGAGGGCTTTCAGTCCTTCAGAGATGATGGCTTGTTGCCTGCATTTGGTTAAAAAAGATGTCAGTTTTCTATCTGTGCCAGTTTCTCAAAGTGCCACTCCATCTATGCTCACCCTGGAAGAGAGCCATGGTATAATGGTAGCCAGAAAAATCAGAAGGACTCTAGTAGCAGCTTTACAGACTAATAATTTTTATTAAAAGGCAGAAGCTTTCCTGAACCATGGCTGACTTCAACGGAGCAAAGCTTATCTGATGAATGATTTAATTTGGGATGAGGCACGGGAGAACGGGGAAAAGGCCGATACAGGTCTCAGGCAAAAGAGACTGCAGGCATCTCGACATCTCACTCAGAAATAAGATAAAAGAAACACTACAAAAATTGTAATAAGAAAAAAAAGATGGTAGCCGTTTGTGCACAATAGCCTTCCCACCTAGAATAACACGTAACCATGCAAATGTTCACCTACAGCAGGGGTAGGCAACCTTGGCTTTTTTATGACTCGTAGACTTCAACTCCCAGAATTCCTGAGCCAGCCATACTGAGGGGAAAGGGAGAAGCTTCCAAGCTGAGCCATGCTGGCTCAGGAATTCTGGGAGTTGAAGTCCACAAGTCATAAGAGAGCCAAGGTTGCCTACCCCTATCCTAGGACAAAGATTAAGAGCAGGGGTCTTCAAACTTGGCCCTTTTATGACTGGTGGACTTCAACTCCCAGAATTCCTGAGCCAGCCATGCTGAGGAGAAAGGGAGAGGTTTCCATGCTGAGCCATGCTGGCTCAGGAATTCTGGGAGTTGAAGTCCATGAGTCATAAAAGAGCCAAGGTTGCCTACCCCTGCCTACTAAATATGGTAACGAATGTCAAGATGGCAGCCACAATTGGAGCTGCATCTGGCACAGAAAACCAAGGGCCTTAGAAACCATCTGGTTGGCTATGAAAGATCTCTAGCCAAGGGAATCCCTTTTCTTGATCCTTGGTGGAGCCACAGATCCCTTTAACAAATATTTCTTAGGCTCTTAGGTTTTAAAAAGGTGTGGCCATAAAGACACACAAGTGGGTGTACTTTCTGTCTTAACAATGGCTCAGTTTGTTCTTTGGTTCCTGCCAGAATCAGGTTAAGAAGCCGATGCCAACACAGATACCAACACCTTGCAAGGATTGAAATAAGCCCTGAATGGCTTTTTAAAATATGGAATATAGGTAATCGTCAACTTACAAATCATTTTGTCATGGTTCCGATAGATGAAACCAATTAAAAGAACTTCAGGGCAAGGATTTTTTTCCCTAAAGAACATTTTATTCAGGAAACAAAGTAGTGGCACTTACATAGTTGAACCCAAGACTGAGATTCCTTCCCCCCAGATACAAAGTAACATTTTGCATTCCCCCCCCCAAAAAGCTGTCATAAATCACATTCTCCAATTATATCAGACAATGTCCTTGAGTTCCCACACTTCTACACTGTTATGGCTAGCTAAACACTCAAGCATTTACCCCATCCCCCCTTCTGCATCTGAACTCTAGAAGAACAGAAAAGGCACGTTAAAAGGAAAAGTAAAATGGCTGCTGATTCTCAGTGGTCAGAGCGTTGACATCCATTGTCACAGCATTGACACATTTGTTTCATGACTATTCAAAGTTACTATGGCATTGAAAAAAAGTTACTTATAACAGGCCTCAGACTTATGACCATTGCAGGCTCCCCAGGGCCACGTCATCAACATTTGAGTGCTTGGCAACTGGCATGTAGCTATAATGGTTGCAGCATCCTGGGATCATGTAATCGCCATTTGCCCCCTTCCCAGCTGGCTTCTGACAGGCAAAGTCAATGGGGGGAAACTGGATTCACTTAACAACTGTGGCCAAAAGTCGTAAAATCGGGTGCAACTCACTTAACAACCACCTTGTTTAGCAACGGAAATTCTGGTCCCCGATTGTTGTACGTTGAGGACTACAAATGTCCTACTACTAATGTTTGTTAATTATTTTAATTGCAATCCTCTTTGAAATGACAATGTATACGAAGCAGTAGAGAACTATATTAAAGATGGATGGATAGCTAGATAGAGAGAAAGGTAGATAGATAGATAGATAGATAGATAGATAGATAGATAGATAGATAGATAGATAGATAGATAGATAGAGGTAGAGATAGAGATAGAGAGAGAGACATTGATATAGGGAAAGAGAGAGGTTGATATAGATTGATAGAGGTAGAGAAAGAGCGAGAAAGATTGATATAGAGATAGATAGAGAAAGAGAGATTGAGATAGACAGACAGACAGACAGATAGATAGGGAGTAGGGAGGTAGATAGGCAGGGAGAGAGAGATGGGTAGATAGAGAGAGAGAGAGAGAAGGATGGGTGGGTGGGTGGGTGGATAGACAGAGAGAGAGAGATTGAGATAGATAGGTAGATAGATAGATAGATAGATAGATAGATAGATAGATAGATAGATAGATAGATAGATAGATAGATAGATAGATAAAGCAACAGAGGAATCAATGTTGATGTTTGCAGACCCCTATCTCAAAAATGCCTGCTGGACATGGTTAAAAAAAAAGTCAAGATGGCACTTGTGACGATGCAGTCAAAGGACACACAATGTGCTTTTAAAAAGAAGCCAGCTTAACTTCTTTGGCCAAACCCTGCCACCGACTCTGTGGCCTCCCTTGCAGCCTGATTCCCACGCTCTCCTTCCTTCAGCCCCCCCCCCCCAGGACTTGCGGTGGGGAGAGGTTGACTTTTGCCAGCTGTGGTGTTGTTTGCATCAAAGGAGACGGGTTGTGAGGCCAGCTGGTTGGTTTTGGTTGTGTCTTTTGGGGAGTTTATTGCTTTGGATGATGTTTGGTTTTATGCAACAGTTGCGAGACGGCCAGAGTTGTGTTCCTTCAGAAGGTGGCCACGGAAGTCTTCTAAATAAATTATAAATATTGGATCTAAGAACAAGGTAGGGGTGTTTTTTTTTCCACCGGCCCCTCTGGAACGGTGTGTAACTTGTACTCAGAAGAGCGTTTTTTGCAAGGCTGGCTTTGAACAAGTGGTCTCCATGGATACCTCTTCCAGTTTTAGCAATGGCCTCATTAGATGGAGGTGGGTGAAAGATTGCATCCTTTCGATTTGTGTGTGTCAGTACTTCAAAACCTAACGACACCATCTTGTCATTTGCTCCCAGGCTGGGGTAAACTATAAGGGAAAGAGACTAGTTTTTCCTCTGACATCTTCCTTTCCTTCTGGCTTTTGATCTCTGCTTCCTTTTCCCTCTTTCTTATAATTAGAAAAAAAAAAGCTAGGAAACCCCTAGCTGGGGAGAAAAATGTTATTTTCCTCTCTTTTTTCTTCCCTTAGATTTTTTTGCTTTGTCGCTTTAGTGTAGCTGTCGGGAAAGAAGGCACGGCTGCTGGTGCCGCTGTGGGTGTGATGCTGACGATGTAAAAATCTCCCTTGGGTTGAGCCAGACGCTCAGGACTCTGTGGGACTCCCTGCAAGTTGCTCTGGAAATTTGAAAGTGATTTGACAGCCCCGCCTTTCCATTTCCCAGTCTAGCCTGCAGACCTCGGATTTGATAATCGTCTCCTGCCCCTAATCTAACCTGCTCTGATCCGGTTTAGGTTTCTGAAATCAGCCGACAGCATCTGCGTGGGCTATTCTGCAGCTGAAAGTTACAGTCAACATAAAATATAAAAAGGTTACATGCTGACCCACTCACTCACTACAGGAGGATCTGGGCAGGTGTTTATACCTGGGAATGAGGGGTCCTTGGTGCTCTCAGAGCTTGGATGTTTTCTTGCAGACGTTTCATTACCCAACTAGACATCCTCAGTGCTAGATGGGAGAGAGATTGGCAGAAAAGAAGAGGAGGAGGAGGAGAAGGAGAAGAGAACTGCAGGGTCCTTGATGTTCTCTGAGCTTGCTTGTTTTCTTGCAGACGTTTCATTACCCAACTAGGTAACATCATCAGTACTAGATAGGAGAGGGGTTGGCAGAAAAGAGGAGGAGGAAGAGGAGGAGGAGGAGGAGGAGGAGGAGGAGGAGGAGGAGGAGGAGGAGGAAAAGAGAAGGAGAACTGCAGGGTCCTTGATGTTCTTTGAGCTTGCTTGTTTTCTTGCAGACGTTTCATTACCCAACTAGGTGACATCATCAATGCTAGAAGGGAGAGGGATTTGCAGGAAGGAGGAAGAGGAGGAGGAGACACTGTGGGGTCGTTGATGTTCTCTGAGCTTGGTTGTTTTCTTGCAGACATTTCATTACCCAAACTAGCTAACGTCGTCAGCATTACCCACCTAATCTGGGCAATGAAACATCTGCAAGAAAATCACCAAGCTCAGAGAGCACCAAGGACCCCTCATTTCAACCCCAAGCTACAAATACTCTCTTCTGTTGGTATATCTGTGAAAATTAGACCCTTATTATTTGACCAAGATGTTCAATGATTCAGTGCAGGCGTTCCATGAAGAAAGCTGGAGACCGTATCTGTAGGAACTTCTTGTCGTATCATATGCAAAGCAACTTGGAGCATGTCCTCTGATGACCCTGCAACCCTTCCCGGAAAATAATTTTCTGGTGTCTCAAATACAAAATGGGAACAGTTTCCAAGGGCTGGCCCTTTCCCAAGGGATCCCAAACTTTCATTAGTCTCAGTAGGGGAGAATGTTCGCAGCTCAGGGGCCCTTTGTGCTCTCGGAGCTTGCTTGTTTTCTTGCAGACGTTTCATGACCCAAACTGGGTACCATTTCACCAGCCTGCCTGTCAGTGCTGCTAACATTGGTTGTTCTTGCTTTGACAACATATAGAGATGCAGCCTTTTTCTCCATGATGAAATCTTCCCGAATCTTTGTCAGTTTATCCTTCAAATCTAGGGACAGTGACTGGGGCTCGGAACCTCTAGATAGTTTGGAAAGTTTGGAGATTTTGGCTTAATGTCATGGTTCAGACAGATGAAACGCTTCAAAGAACTTTGAGGCATTGTTTACCTTAAAGCATCTTTTATTCCAGTAGCATAATATCGGCACTACATAATCGAAGCCAAAATCTGAATTCCCCTCCCCTGGGCATATAGTATCAAAGCACAATTCCCTCCTCCAATTAACTGTCATAAGTCACATTCTCCAATTAGTTTGAAATGCAGGCTTTCCCTCCTTTATTCCAACCCGCCATTTCTTACCATCTCTTCTTTCAAAAGCCCCGAATTCACACACTATTGCAATAGTGTTATGTCTAACTAACTCCCATCACATTCCTCCTCCTCCTCCCCCACCATCATCTAATTCTAAGAGTAAAGCATAAGAAAGAAAAAGGCTGCATCTCCATGTGTTGTCAAAGCAAGAACATCCAATGGTAGCAGCTTGACACTGCCATCCCTCCTGAAGCTTTGGAGTTTGCTTACAATGATCAGGGCCACATGCTTCGTAGCTGCCACTGAATATATTTTGAGCTCTTGTGGAGGAGCAAAGAAAAAGGAGTGACGTTGCCGAGAAGGAAAATAGTGATTCAGAAGGCTCAGAGGCTTTGAAAGCAGTTTCAAGTCCTCTGCCTTGACAGGAGAAGTGGGAGGCTTCAGTTTCCAGAGGCTGTGATAGCAGAATATGCACTGTGAAAATTGCAGGGCTGGCAGTAGAGAGCCCCCCCCCTTCCCTTTTGTCTCCCCACCTTTCTAAACAACCTTCCATTGTCAGTGGAGATTATGCTTCAGGCTAGGGTGATGCGTTACCTTGACGAAAGTTGGTTTCCAAGTTTGCTTTTCGCCAAGGAGACATAAAGAGGAGACCAATAGCAACAGTCGGAAGGCAATCTCTCCGAGTGTTGGAATATGTCCTCCCGTCGTCACTGGCCCCCTTCTAGCAAATGCCTTCTAGGTTACGTTGGATCCCAAAGAAACCTCGGTAAGGACAAGGACGTGAAGACACACAGTGCCATGAGCAATTCCCAGCATAGTGTTGTTATAATAATAATAATAATAATAACAACAATAACAATAATAATAATAATAGTAGTAGTAGTAGTAGTAGTAGTAGTAGTAGTAGTAGTAAAATTGGAAGGGACCTTAGAGGTCATCTAGTCCAAACTCCTGCTCAGGCAGGAAACCCTATACCATTTCAGACAAATGGCTGTCCAGTCTCTTCTTAAAAACTTCCAGTGTTGGAGCATTCACCGCTTCTGGAGGCAGGTTGTTCCACTGGTTAATTGTTCTGACTGTCAGGAAGTTTCTCCTTAGTTCTAGGTCGCTTCTCTCTTTGGTTAGTTTCCGTCCGTTGCTTCTTGTCCTGCCTTCAGGCGCTTTGGAGAATAGCTTGACTCCCTCTTCTTTGGGGCAGCCCCTGAGATACTGGAAGACTGCTATCCTGTCCCCCCTCGTCCTTCTCTTCGTTAAACTAGACATACCCAATTCCAGCAACTGTTCCTTATATGTTTTAGCCTCCAGTCCCCTAATCATCTTTCTTGCTGTTCTCTGCACTCTTTCTAGAGTCTCAACATCTTTTTTACATCGCGGTGACCAAAACTGGATGCAGTATTCCAAGTGTGGCCTTACCAAGGCATTGTAAAGTGGTATTAACGCTTCACGTGATCTTGATTCTATCCCTCTATGTTACAGCAAGGATTTTCAAAGTGTCAGTTGCAAAACCCATGTGTATGTATGTGTGCGCACGGGCGAGAGCCACCTAGAAGGAGGTGGTGTCAACCTTGTTTTGCAAAGCTAAAGTGAGTTTTGACAGTGTTCTCATTTGCACAACAAGCAACCGAAGCTGCAGAGAGGTCAAGGCTTGTTCCGAGTTTATTTTTATCCAGCTATTAAACAGTTTTATATAGCCATCCAATTCAGATATAGGTGACTTGGGACGGCTTACATTTTTAAAAAAATCCACCGTATAATTAAAAAAAACCATAGAAAACCCCATTCCACCCCTCCCTAGGGTGCTCATCCAGTTATAGTAGCAAGCAAGAGCCTAGAATTGTGAGCTTGCTGGTAAGATTTGCACACACAAACCCCAGGCACTGTTAAAACTCACTCTTGCTCGGCCTGAGCAAATCTGTAGCAAAGCCCCAAAATGACTCTGTGTCCCAGCTTGCACAGACTAGTGTTGCAGCTTGCCAGTTTTCAGAGAGGGCTAAATGCCAGATGGGTCGAGCCATCTGCCAGAACCTTCTGCCAGACAGAGTAATTGCCTTGATCATTTAGTTACTTGGTTATTAGTTATTCATCATTTAGTTTTGTTCCTGTGGCTGGTTGCACAAAATAATTCATCGTTTTAGAGGTATTGTGAGGCCCCTGTGTTACAAGGCTATAACCAGAAATCTAGGTTCAAATCTCTATTAAACCACGCTAGGCTGATTTTTCACTTACCCTAAAACCCTGTTGTGAAAATAAAAGGGTTTTCTGCAGGCATTTAATGAGACACAATCAAAGGTGCAATGTATGGAGATGGGGTAAGGACAGAGAGATCTGATTGGCAAATGTTAAAACCAACTGGCATGTTTTGTTCTCTTGCAAACTTTTAATCTCAGGATTATATTATTGTAATACATGGTATAACATAAAATGTGATATACTTGCTCAAGCCTGACTGTTTTTTGGACGGACAGATAACTGAAGCTGAAGCTCAAATGCTTTGGCCACCAAATGAGAAGAGAGAACTCCTTGAAAAACATCCTGATATTGGGAAAAAATGAAAGGCAAAAGGAGAATAATAATAATAATAATAATAATAATAATAATAATAATAATAATAATAATAATAATAATAATAATATAGAGGATATATAAGTCATAGAAAATGATAAAATTAAACTGCTCTGGGACTTCAGAATTCAAACAGACAAGCACCTGCAACATAACACCCCAGACTTAACAACTGTCGATAAGAAAGACAAAAAAGTCTGGATAGTGGACGTGGCAGTGCCTGGAGATAGCAGAATAGAAGAGAAAGAACTGGAGAATATAACAAAATACAAAGACCTACAAATAGAAA